>NW_026902421.1:0-300000 GCF_027409185.1 Cynocephalus volans | reverse complement strand
CCGGATAGAACCGGATAGAACCGGTTTAAACTGGATAAAACCGGATTGAACCGGCTTAAACCGGTTTAAACCGGATAAAACCGGATTGAACCGGTTCAATCCGGTTTAAACCGGATAAAACCAGATTGAACCGGTTTAAACCGGATAAAACCGGATTCAAAGGGCTTAAACCGGTTTAAACCGGATAAAACCGGATTGAACCGGTTCAAACCGGTTTAAACCGGATAAAACCAGATTGAACCGGTTTAAACCAGATAAAACCGGATTGGACCGGCTTAAACCGGTTTAAACCGCATAAAACCGGATTGAACCGGTTCAAACCGGTTTAAACCGGATAAAACAGGAATGAACTGGTTTAAACCGGTTTAAAACGGATAGAACTGGATAGAAACGGTTGAAACCGGATAAAACCGGATTGATCCGGTTTAAACCGGTTTAAAGCGGATAAAACCGGATTGAACTGGTTTAAACCGGATCAAACCGGATTGAACTGCTTTAAACCGGTTTCAACCGGATAGAAACGGATAGAACCGGTTTAAACTGGATAAAACCGGATTGAACCTGTTTAAACCGGTTTAAACTGGAGAAAACTGGATTGAACAGGTTTAAACCGGATAAAACCGGATTGACCCGGTTTAAACCGGTTTAAACCGGATAAAACCGGATTGAACCGGTTCAAACCGGTTTAAACCGGATAAAACCAAATTGAACCAGTTTAAACGGGATAAAATCAGATTGAACTGGTTAAAAACGGATAAAACCGGATTGAACCAGTTTAAACCCGTTTAAACCAGATGGAAACTAATAGAACCGGTTTAAACCGGATAAAACCGGATTGAACTGGTTTAACTGGCTAAATCAGGATAGAACAGGATAGAACCGGTTTAAACCGATTTAAACAGGATAGAACCGGATAGAACCGGTTTAAACGAGATAAAAACGGATTGAACCGGTTTAAACCAGTCTAAACCGGATAAAACCGGTTTAAACCGGATAAAACCAGATTGAACCGGTTTAAACCAGATAAAACCGGATTGAACTGGTTCAACCGGGTTTAAACCGGATAAAACCGGAGTGAACTGGTTTAAACCGGATAAAACAGGATTGAACCGGTTGAAACCAGATAAAACCGGATTGAAACGTTTCAAACCGGTTTTAACCGGATAAAAACGGAATGAACCGGTTTAAACCGGATAAAACCGGACTGAACCGGTTTAAACCGGATAAAACCGGATTGAACTGGTTTAAACCGGTTTAAACCGGATAGAACCGGGCTAAACAGGTTTAAACCGGATAAAACCGGATAGAACCGGTTGAAACTGGATAAATCGGGATTGAACCAGTTCAAACCGGTTTAAACCGGATGAAACTGGATTGAAACGGTTCAAACCGGTTTCAACCGGATAACACCGGATTGAACCAGTTCAAACCGGTTTAAACAAGATAAAACAAAATTGAACCAGTTTAATCCGGATAAAACCAGATTGAACCGGTTTAAACCGGATCAAACCGGATTGAACCGTTTTCAACCGGATAGAACCGCATAGAACCGGTTTAAACCGGATAAAACCGGAGTGAAGCGGTTTAAACCGGTTCAAACCGGATAAAACCAGATTGAAACGGTTTAAACCGGTTTAAACCAGAAAAAACGGATTGAACCGGTTTAAACTGGATAAAACCGATTGAACCGGTTTAAACCGGATAAAACCAGATTGAACCGGTTTAAACGAGATAAAAACGGATAGAACCGGTTTAAACCGGTTTAAACCAGATTGAATGGGATAGAACCGGTTTCAACCGTTTAAAACCGGATTGAACAGGTTTAAACCGGTTTAAACCGGTTCAAACCAGATGAAACCGGAATGAACCGGTTTAAACCGTATAAAACCGGATTGAACTAGTTTAAACCGGTTTCAACCGGATAGAACCGGATAGAACCGGTTTAAACTGGATAAAACCGGATTGAACCAGCTAAAAACGGTTTAAACTGGATAAAACCGGATTGAACCGGTTCAAACCGGTTTAAACCGGATAAAACCGGAGTGAACTGGTTTAAACCGGATAAAACCGGATTGAACCAGTTCAAACCGGTTTAAACCGGATAAAACCGGAGTGAACTGGTTTAAACCGGATAAATCGGATTGAACCAGTTTAAACCTGTTTAAACCGGATAAAATCGGATTGAACCGGTTTAAACCGGATAAAACCGCATTGGACCGGTTTAAACTGGTTTCAACCGGATAGAACCGGATAGAACCGGTTTAAACTGGATAAAACCGGATTGAACCGGTTCAAACCGGTTTAAACCGGATAAAACCGGAATGAACTGGTTTAAACTGGTTTAAAACGGATAGAACCGGATAGAAACGGTTTAAACCGGATAAAACCAGATTGAACCGGTGTAAACCGGTTGAAACCGGATAAAAACGGATTGGAAGGGTTTAAACCGCTTTAAACTGGATAAAACCGGAATGAACCGGCTTAAACAGGTCTGAACCGGATAAAACCCGATTGAACAGGCTTAAACTGGTGTAAACAGCATAGAACCGGTTTAAAAAGGATAAAATCGGATTGAACCGGTTTAAACCGTTTTAAACCGGATAAAACCAGACAGAACCGGTTTAAACCGGATAAAACCTGATTGAACCGGTTTAAACCGGTTTCAACTGTATAGGACCGGATAGAACCGGTTTAAACCGGACAAGACTTGATTGAAACGGTTTGAACCGGTTTAAACCGGAGAAAATCGGAATGAACCGGTTTAAACCGGTTTAAAACGGATAGAACCGGATAGAAACGGTTTAAACCGGATAAAACCGGATTGAACCGGTTTAAACTGTATTCAACCGGATAGAACCGGATAGAACCGGTTTAAACTGGATAAAACCGGATTGAACCGGCTTAAACCGGTTTAAACCGGATAAAACCGGATTGAACCGGTTCAATCCGGTTTAAACCGGAAAAAACCAGATTGAACCGGTTTAAACCGGATAAAACCGGATTGAAAGGGCTTAAACCGGTTTAAACCGGATAAAACCGGATTGAACCGGTTCAAACCGGTTTAAACCGGATAAAACCAGAATGAACTGGTTTAAAATGGATAGAACCGGATAGAAAGGGTTGAAACCGGATAAAACCGGATTGAACTGGATTAAACCATTTTAAAATCGATAAAACCAAATTGAACCAGTTTAAACCGGATAAAACCAGATTGAACCGGTTTAAGCCGGATAAAACTGGACTGAACCGGTTTAAATCGGTTTAAACCGTATAAAACCGGATTGAACCGGATGAAACCGGTCTAAACTGGATAAACCGGATTGAATCGGTTAAAACCGGTTTAAACCGGATAAAACTAGATTGAACCGGTTTAAACCGGATCAGACTGGATTGAACCCGATTAAACCGGTTTCAACCGGATAGAACCGGATAGGACCGGTTTAAACCGGATTGAACCGGTTTAAACCGGTTTAAAGCGGATAAAACCGGATTGAACCGGTTTAAACCGGATCAAACCGGATTGAACTGCTATAAACCGGTTTCAACCGGATAGAACCGGATAGAACCGTTTTAAACTGGATAAAACCGGATTGAACCGGCTTAAACCGGTTTAAACCGGATTGAACCGGTTTAAACCGGATAAAACCGGATTGAACCGGTTCAAACCGGTTTAAACCGGATAAAACCGGAATGAACTGGTTTAAACCGGTTTAAAACGGATAGAACCGGATAGAAACGGTTTAAACCGGATAAAACCGGATTGAACCGGTGTAAACTGGTTGAAACCGGATAAAAACGGATTGGAAGGGTTTAAACCGCTTTAAACTGGACAAAACCGGAATGAACCGGCTTAAACAGGTCTGAACTGGATAAAACCCGATTGAACAGGCTTAAACTGCTATAAACAGCATAGAACCGGTTTAAAAAGGATAAAATTGGATTGAACCGGTTTAAACCGTTTTAAACCGGATAAAACCAGACAGAACCGGTTTAAACCGGATAAAACCTGATTGAACCGGTTTAAACCGGTTTCAACTGTATAGGACAGGATAGAACCGGTTTAAACCGGAGAAAACAGGATTGAACTGGTTTAAACCGGATAAAACCGGATTGAACTGGTTTAAACTGGTTTCAACCAGATAGAACCGGATAGAACCGGTTTAAACTGGATAAAACAGGATTGAACAGGCTTAAACCGGTTTAAACCGGATAAAACCGGAATGAACTGGTTTAAACTGGTTTAAAACAGATAGAACCGGATAGAAACGGTATAAACCGGATAAAACCGGATAAAAACGGATTGAAAGGGTTTAAACCGGTTTAAACTTGATAAAACCGGAATGAACCGGCTTAAACTGGTCTAAACCGGATAAAACGCGATTGAACAGGCTTAAACTGGTATAAACAGCATAGAACTGGTTTAAACCGGATAAAACCGGATTGAACCGGTTTAAACCAGTTTAAACCGGATAAAAACAGACTGAACCGGTTTAAACCGGATAAAATCGGATTGAACCGGTTTAAACCGGTTTCAACTGTATAGAGCCGGATAGAACCGGTTTAAACCGGATAAAACAGGATTGAACTGGTTTAAACCGGATAAAACCGGATTGAACCGGTTTAAACTGGTTTCAACCAGATAGAACTGGATAGAACCGGTTTAAACTGGATCAAACCGGATTGAACCGGCTTAAACCGGTTTAAACCGGATAAAACCGGATTGAACCGGTACAAACCGGTTTAAACCGGATAAAACCGGAATGAACTGGTTTAAACAGGTTTAAAACGGATAGAACCGGATTGAAAGGGTTTAAACCGGTTTAAAATTGATAAAACTGGAATGAACCGGCTTAAACAGGTCTAAACCGGATAAAACGCGATTGAACAGGCTTAAACTGGTATAAACAGCATCGAACCGGTTTAAACCGGATAAAACCGGATTGAACCGGTTTAAACCAGATAAAAACGGATTGAACCAGTTAAACCGGTTTAAACCAAATAGAGCCGGATAGAACCGGTTTAAACCGGACAAGACCTGATTGAAACGGTTTGAACCGGTTTAAACCGGAGAAAATCGGAATGAACCGGTTTAAACCGGATAAAACCGGATTGAACCGGTTTAAACTGGATTCAACCGGATAGAACCGGATAGAACCGGTTTAAACTGGATAAAACCGGATTGAACCGGCTTAAACCGGTTTAAACCGGATAAAACCGGATTGAACCGGTTCAATCCGGTTTAAACCGGATAAAACCAGATTGAACCGGTTTAAACAGGATAAAACCGGATTGAAAGGGCTTCAACCGGTTTAAACCGGATAAAACCGGATTGAACCGGTTCAAACCGGTTTAAACCGGATAAAACCGGAATGAACTGGTTTAAAACGGATAGAACCGGATAGAAACGGTTGAAACCGGATGAAACCGGATTGAACTGGATTAAACCGGGTTAAAACGGATAAAACCGGTTTCAATCGGATAAAACCAAATTGAACCAGTTTAAACCGGATAAAACCAGATTGAACCGGTTTAAGCAGGATAAAACTGGACTGAACCGGTTTAAATCGGTTTAAACCGTATAAAACCGGATTGAACCGGATGAAACCGGTTTAAACTGGATAAACCGGATTGAATCGGTTAAAACCGGTTTAAACCGGATAAAACTAGATTGAACCGGTTTAAACCGGATCAGACCGGATTGAACCCGATTAAACCGGTTTCAACCGGATAAAACCGGATAGAACCGGTTTAAACCGGATAAAACCGGATTGAACCGGTTTAAACTGGTTTAAAGCGGATAAAACGTTATTGAACCGGTTTAAACCGGATCAAACCGGATTGACCTGCTTTAAACCGGTTTCAACCGGATAGAACCGGATAGAACCGGTTTAAACTGGATAAAACCGGATTGAACCGGCTTAAACCGGTTTAAACAGGATTGAACCGGTTTAAACCGGATAAAACCGGATTGAACCGGTTCAAACCGGTTTAAACCGGATAAAACCGGAATGAACTGGTTTAAACCGGTTTAAAACGGATAGAACCAGATAGAAACGGTTTAAACCGGATAAAACCGGATTGAACCGGTGTAAACCGGTTGAAACCGGATAAAAACGGTTTGGAAGGGTTTAAATCGCTTTAAACTGGATAAAACCGGAATGAACCGGCTTAAACAGGTCTGAACCGGATAAAACCCGATTGAACAGGCTTAAACTGGTGTAAACAGCATAGAACCGGTTTAAAAAGGATAAAATCGGATTGAACCAGTTTAAACCGTTTTAAACCGGATAAAACCAGACAGAACCGGTTTAAACCGGATAAAACCTGATTGAACCGGTTTAAACCGGTTTCAACTGTATAGGACCGGATAGAACCGGTTTAAACTGAAGAAAACAGGATTGAACTGGTTTAAACCGGATAAAACCGGATTGAACCGGTTTAAACTGGTTTCAACCGGATAGAACCGGATAGAACCGGTTTAAACTGGATAAAACAGAATTGAACAGGCTTAAACCGGTTTAAACCGGATAAAACCGGATTGAACCGGTTCAAACCGGTTTAAACCGGATAAAACCAGATTGAACCGGTTTAAACCAGATAAAACCGGATTGGACCGGCTTAAACCGGTTTAAACCGGATAAAACCGGATTGAACCGGTTCAAACCGGTTTAAACCGGATAAAACCGGAATGAACTGGTTTAAACCGGTTTAAAACGGATAGAACCGGATAGAAACGGTTTATACCGGATAAAACCGGAATGAACTGGTTTAAACTGGTTTAAAACAGATAGAACCGGATAGAAACGGTATAAACCGGATAAAACCGGATTGAACCGGTTTAAACCGGATAAAACCGGATTGAAAGGGCTTAAACCGGTTTAAACCGGATAAAACCGGATTGAACCGGTTCAAACCGGTTTAAACCGGATAAAACCAGAATGAACTGGTTTAAAACGGATAGAACCAGATAGAAACGGTTGAAACCGGATAAAACCGGATTGAACTGGATTAAACCGGTTTAAAACGGATAAAACCGGTTTAAATCGGATAAAACCAAATTGAACCAGTTTAAACCGGATAAAACTGGACTGAACCGGTTTAAATCGGTTTAAACCGTATAAAACCGGATTGAACCGGATGAAACCGGTTTAAACTGGATAAACCGGATTGAATCGGTTAAAACCGGTTTAAACCGGATAAAACTAGATTGAACCGGTTTAAACTGGTTTCAACCAGATAGAACCGGATAGAACCGGTTTAAACTGGATAAAACAGGATTGAACAGGCTTAAACCGGTTTAAACCGGATAAAACCGGATTGAACCGGTTCAAACCGGTTTAAACCGGATAAAACCAGATTGAACCGGTTTAAACCAGATAAAACCGAATTGAACCAGTTCAAACCGGTTTAAACAGTATAAAACCGAAATGAACTGGTTTAAACTGGTTTAAAACAGATAGAACCGGATAGAAACCGTATAAACCGGATAAAACCGGATTGAACCGGTGTAAACCGGTTGAAACTATATAAAAACGGATTGAAAGGGTTTAAACCGGTTTAAACTTGAAAAAACCGGAATGAACCGGCTTAAACAGGTCTAAACCGGATAAAACGCGATTGTACAGGCTTAAACTGGTATAAACAGCATAGAATCGGTTTAAACAGGATAAAACCGGATTGAACCGGTTTAAACCGGTTTAAACCGGATAAAACCAGACTGAACCGGTTTAAACCGGATAAAACCGGATTGAACCGGTTTAAACCGGTTTCAACTGCATAGAACCGGATAGAACCGTTTTAAAGAGGATAAAAGAGGATTGAAAAGGTTTAAACCGGATAAAACCGGATTGAACCAGTTTAAACTGGTTTCAACCGGATAGAACTGGATTGAAACGGTTCAAACCGGTTTAAACCGGATAACACCGGATTGAACCGGTTCAAACCAGTTTAAACAAGATAAAACAAAATTTAAACAGTTTAAACCGGATAAAACCAGATTGAACCGGTTTAAAATGCATAAAACCAGATTGAACAAGTTTAAACCGGTTTAAACCGGATAGAAACGTATATAACCGGTTTAAACTGGATAAAACCGGACTGAACCAGTTTAAATCGGTTTAAACCGGATAAAACTGGATTGAACCGGATTAAACCAGTTTATACTGGATAAACCGGATTGAATCGGTTAAAACCGGTTTAAACCGGATAAAACCAGATTGAACCGGTTTAAACCGGATCAAACCGGATTGAACCGGTTTCAACCGGATAGAACCGGATAGAACCGGTTTAAACCGGATAAAACCGGATTGAAGCGGTTTAAACCGGTTCAAACCGGATTAAACCAGATTGAAACGGTTTAAACCGGTTTAAACCAGAAAAAACGGATTGAACCGGTTTAAACTGGATAAAACCGATTGAACCGGTTTAAACCGGATAAAACCAGATTGAACCGGTTTAAACCGGATAAAAACGGATAGAACCGGTTTAAACCGGTTTAAACCAGATTGAACGGGATAGAACCGGTTTAAACCGTTTAAAACCGGATTGAACCAGTTTAAACCGGTTTAAACCGGATAAAATCGGATTGAACCGGTTTAAACCGGATAAAACCGCATTGAACCGGTGTAAACTGGTTTCAACTGGATAGAACCGGATAGAACCGATTTAAACTGGATAAAACCGGATTTAACCGGCTTAAACCGGTTTAAACAGGATTGAACCGGTTTAAACCGGATAAAACCGGATTGAACCGGTTCAAACCGGTTTAAACTGGATAAAACCGGAATGAACTGGTTTAACCCGGTTTAAAACGGATAGAACCGGATAGAAACGGTTTAAACCGGATAAAACCGGATTGGAAGGGTTTAAACCGCTTTAAACTGGATAAAACCGGAATGAACCGGCTTAAACAGGTCTGAACCGGATAAAACCCGATTGAACAGGCTTAAACTGGTATAAACAGCACAGAACCGGTTTAAAAAGGATAAAATCGGATTGAACCGGTTCAAACCGGTTTAAACCGGATAAAACCAAATTGAACCAGTTTAAACGGGATAAAATCAGATTGAACCGGTTAAAAACGGATAAAACCGGATTGAACCAGTTTAAACGTGTTTAAACCAGATGGAAACTAATAGAACCGGTTTAAACCGGATAAAACTGGATTGAACTGGTTTAACCGGTTAAATCAGGATAGAACAGGATAGAACCGGTTTAAACCGATTTAAACAGGATAGAACCGGATAGAACCGGTTTAAACGAGATAAAAACGGATTGAACCGGTTTAAACCAGTCTAAACCGGATAAAACCGGTTTAAACCGGATAAAACCAGATTGAACCGGTTTAAACCAGATAAAACCGGATTGAACTGGTTCAACCGGGTTTAAACCGGATAAAACCGGAGTGAACTGGTTTAAACCGGATAAAACAGGATTGAACCGGTTGAAAACAGATAAAACCGGATTGAAACGTTTCAAACCGGTTTTAACCAGATAAAAACGGAATGAACCGGTTTAAACCGGATAAAACCGGAATGAACCGGTTTAAACCGGATAAAACCGGACTGAACCGGTTTAAACCGGATAAAACCGGATTGAACCAGTTCAAACCGGTTTAAACCGGATAAAACTGGATTGATCCGGTTCAAACCGGTTTAAAACGGATAACACCGGATTGAACTGGTTCAAACCGGTTTAAAGAAGATAAAACAAAATTGAACCAGTTTAAACCGGATAAAACCAGATTGAATCGGTTTAAAATGCATAAAACCAGATTGAACAAGATTAAACCGGTTTAAACCAGATAGAAAGGTATATAACCGGTTTAAACCGTATAAAACCGGATTGAACTAGTTTAAACCGGTTTCAACCGGATAAAACCGGATAGAACCGGTTTGAACTGGATAAAACCGGATTGAACCAGCTAAAAACGGTTTAAACTGGATAAAACCGGATTGAACCGGTTCAAAATGGTTTAAAGCGGATAAAACCGTAGTGAACTGGTTTAAACCGGATAAAACCGGATTGAACCAATTCAAACCGGTTTAAACCGGATAAAACCGGAATGAACTGGTTTCAACCGGATAAAACCGGACTGAACCAGTTTAAACCGGATAAAACCGGATTGAACCGTTTCAAACCGGTTTTAACCGGATAAACCCGGTATGAACCGGTTTAAACCGGATAAAATCGGATTGAACCGGTTTAAACCGGATAAAACCGCATTGAACCGGTTTAAACTGGTTTCCACCGGATAGAACCGGATAGAACCGGTTTAAACTGGATAAAACCGGATTGAACCGGCTTAAACCGGTTTAAAACGGATTGAACCGGTTTAAACCGGATAAAACCGGATTGAACCGGTTCAAACCGGTTTAAAAAGGATAAAACCGGAATGAACTGGTTTAAACCGGTTTAAAACGGATAGAACTGGATAGAAACGGTTTAAACCGGATAAAACCGGATTGAACCGGTGTAAACCGGTTGAAACCGGATAAAAACGGATTGGAAGGGTTTAAACCGCTTTAAACTGGATAAAACCGGAATGAACCGGCTTAAACAGGTCTGAACTGGATAAAACCCGATTGAACAGGCTTAAACTGCTATAAACAGCATAGAACCGGTTTAAAAAGGATAAAATCGGATTGAACCGGTTTAAACCGTTTTAAACCGGATAAAACCAGACAGAACCGGTTTAAACCGGATAAAACCTGATTGAACCGGTTTAAACCGGTTTCAACTGTATAGGACCGGATAGAACCGGTTTAAACCGGAGAAAACAGGATTGAACTGGTTTAAACCGGATAAAACCGGATTGAACCGGTGTAAACCGGTTGAAACTGGATAAAAACGGATTGAAAGGGTTTAAACCGGTTTAAACTTGAAAAAACCGGAATGAACCGGCTTAAACAGGTCTAAACCGGATAAAACGCGATTGTACAGGCTTAAACTGGTATAAACAGCATAGAATCGGTTTAAACAGGATAAAACCGGATTGAACCGGTTTAAACCGGTTTAAACCGGATAAAACCAGACTGAACCGGTTTAAACCGGATAAAACCGGATTGAACAGGTTTAAACCGGTTTCAACTGCATAGAACCGGATAGAACCGTTTTAAACAGGATAAAACAGGATTGAACCGGTTTAAACCGGATAAAACCGGATTGAACCAGTTTAAACTGGTTTCAACCGGATAGAACTGGATAGAACCGGTTTAAACTTGATAAAACCGGATTGAACTTGCTTAAACCGGTTTAAAACGGATATAACGGGATTGAACCCGTTCAAACTGTTTTAAACCGGATAAAACCGGATTGAACAGGCTTAAACCGGTTTAAACCGGATAAAACCGGAATTAACTGGTTTAAACCCGTTTGAAACGTATAGAACCGGATAGAAATGGTTTAAACCGGATAAAACCGGATTGAACCTGCTTAAACCGGTTTAAACCGGATAAAACCGGATTGAACCAGCTTAAACCGGTTTAAACCGGATAAAACTGGATTGAACCGGTTTAAACCGGTTTAAAACGGATAAACCGGATTGAACCAGTTTAAACCGGATAAAACCAGATTGAACCGGTTCAAAATGGATAAAACCGGATTGAACCAGTTTAAACCGGTTGAAACCACATAGAAACGGATAGAACCGGTTTAAACCGGATAAAACCGGATTGAACCGGTTTGAACCGCTGTAAACCGGATAGAACCGGTTTCAACCAGTTTAAACCGGATAAAACCGGTTTCTACCGGTTTAAACCGGATAAAACCGTATTGAACCGGTTTAAACCGGATAAAACCGGATTGAACCGGCTTAAACCGGTTTAAACCGGATAAAACCAGATTGAACCAGTTTAAACTGGTTTCAACTGGATAGAACTGGATAGAACCGGTTTAAACTGGAAAAAACCGGATTGAACCTGCTTAAACCGGTTTAAACCGGATATAACCGGATTGAACCCGTTCAAACCGGTTTAAACCAGATAAAACCGGATTGAACAGGCTTAAACCGGTTTAAACCGGTTTAAACTGGATTAAACCGGATTGAACCGGTTCAAACCAGTTTAAACCGGATAAAACCGGAATGAACTGGATTAAACCGGTTTAAAATGGATAAAACCGGTTTAAACTGGTTAAAACCAAATTGAACCAGTTTAAACCAGATAAAACCAGATTGAACCGGTTTAAAACGGATAAAACCAGATTGAACTAGTTTAAACCGGTTTAAACCAGATAGAAATGGATAGAACTGGTTTAAACCGGACAAAACCGGATTGAACCGGTTTGAACTGGTCTAAACCGGATAAAACCGGACTGAACTGGTTTAAACCGGATAGAACCAGATAGAACCGGTTTAAACGGGATAAAACCGGATTGAGCCAGCTTAAACCGGTTTAAACCGGATATAACCGGATTGAACCCGTTCAAACCGGTTTAAACCGGATAATACCGGATTGAACCGGTTCAAACCGGTTTAAAACGGATAAAACCGGAATGAACTGGTTTAAACCGGTTTAAAATGGATAGAACCGGATAGAAACGGTTTAAACCGGATAAAACCGGATTGAACTGGATTAAACAGGTTTAAAACGGATAAAACTGGTTTAAACCGGATAAAACCAAATTGAACCAGTTTAAACCGGTTTAAACCAGATAGAAATGGATAGAACTGGTTTAAACCGGATAAAACCGGATTGAACCGGTTTGAACTGGTCTAAACCGGATAAAACCAGATTGAACCAGCTTAAACCGTTTTAAACCGGATAAAACCGGATTGAACCGGTTCAAACTGGTTTAAACTGGATAAAACCAAATTGAACCAGTTTAAACCGGATAAAACCAGATTGAACCGGTTCAAAATGGATAAAACCGGATTGAACCAGTTTAAACCGGTTTAAACCAGATAGAAACGGATAGAACCGGTTTAAACCGGATAAAACCGGATTGAACCGGTTTGAACCGCTCTAAAACGGATATAACGGGTATCAACCAGTTTAAACCGGATAAAACCGGATTGAACCAGTTTAAACCGGATAAAACCGGATTGAATGGGCTTAAACCGGTTTAAACCGGATAAAACCGGACTGAACTGGTTTAAACCGGATAAAACCGGATTGAACCGGTTTAAACTGTTTTCAACCGGATAGAACCGGATAGAACCGGTTTAAACTGGATAAAACAGGATTGAACAGGCTTAAACCGGTTTAAACCGTATAAAACCGGATTGAACCGGTTCAAACCGGTTTAAACTGGATAAAACCGGAATGAACTGGTTTAAACTGGTTTAAAACAGATAGAACCGGATAGAAACGGTATAAACCAGATAAAACCGGATAAAAACGGATTGAAAGGTTTTAAACCGGTTTAAACTTGATAAAACCGGAATGAACCGGCTTAAACAGGTCTAAACCGGATAAAACGCGATTGAACAGGCTTAAACTGGTATAAACTGCATAGAACCGGTTTAAACCGGATAAAACCGGATTGAACCGGTTTAAACCAGTTTAAACCGGATAAAAACAGACTGAACCGGTTTAAACCGGATAAAATCGGATTGAACCGGTTTAAACCGGTTTCAACTGTATAGAGCCGGATAGAACCGGTTTAAACCGGATAAAACAGGATTGAACTGGTTTAAACCGGATAAAACCGGATTGAACCGGTTTAAACTGGTTTCAACCAGATAGAACTGGATAGAACCGGTTTAAACTGGATCAAACCGGATTGAACCGGCTTAAACCGGTTTAAACCGGATAAAACCGGATTGAACAGGTACAAACCGGTTTAAACCGGATAAAACCGGAATGAACTGGTTTAAACAGGTTTAAAACGGATAGAACCGGATAGAAATGTTTTAAACCGGATAAAACCGGATTGAACTGGATTAAACCTGTTTAAAACGGATAAAACCGGTTTAAACCGGATAAAACCAAATTGAACCAGTTTAAACCGGATAAAACCAGATTGAACCGGTTTAAAACGGATAAAACCAGATTGAACTAGTTTAAACCGGTTTAAACTAGATAGAAATGGATAGAACTGGTTTAAACTGGATAAAACCGAATTGAACCGGTTTGAAAGGGTCTAAACCGGATAGAACCGGATAGAACCGATTTAAACTGGATAAAACAGAATTGAACAGGCTTAAACCGGTTTAAACCGGATAAAACCGGATTGAACCGGTTCAAACCGGTTTAAACCGGATAAAACCAGATTGAACCGGTTTAAACCAGATAAAACCGGATTGGACCGGCTTAAACCGGTTTAAACCGGATAAAACCGAATTGAACCGGTTCAAACCGGTTTAAACCGGATAAAACCGGAATGAACTGGTTTAAACCGGTTTAAAACGGATAGAACCGGATAGAAACGGTTTGTACCGGATAAAACCGGAATGAACTGGTTTAAACTGGTTTAAAACAGATAGAACCGGATAGAAACGGTATAAACCGGATAAAACCGGATTGAACCGGTGTAAACCGGTTGAAACCGGATAAAAACGGATTGAAAGGGTTTAAACCGGTTTAAAATTGATAAAACTGGAATGAACCGGCTTAAACAGGTCTAAACCGGATAAAACGCGATTGAACAGGCTTAAACTGGTATAAACAGCATCGAAACGGTTTAAACCGGATAAAACCGGATTGAACCGGTTTAAACCAGATAAAAACGGATTGAACCAGTTTAAACCGGTTTAAACCAAATAGAGCCGGATAGAACCGGTTTAAACCGGACAAGACCTGATTGAAACGGTTTGAACCGGTTTAAACCGGAGAAAATCGGAATGAACCGGTTTCAACCGGATAGAACCGGATTGAACCGGTTTAAACTGGATTCAACCGGATAGAACCGGATAGAACCGGTTTAAACTGGATAAAACCGGATTGAACCGGCTTAAACCGGTTTAAACCGGATAAAACCGGATTGAACCGGTTCAATCCGGTTTAAACCGGATAAAACCAGATTGAACCGGTTTAAACCGGATAAAACCGGATTGAAAGGGCTTCAACCGGTTTAAACCGGATAAAACCGGATTGAACCGGTTCAAACCGGTTTAAACCGGATAAAACCAGAATGAACTGGTTTAAAACGGATAGAACCGGATAGAAACGGTTGAAACCGGATGAAACCGGATTGAACTGGATTAAACCGGGTTAAAACGGATAAATCCGGTTTCAATCGGATAAAACCAAATTCAACCAGTTTAAACCGGATAAAACCAGATTGAACCAGTTTAAGCCGGATAAAACTGGACTGAACCGGTTTAAATCGGTTTAAACCGTATAAAACCGGATTGAACCGGATGAAACCGGTTTAAACTGGATAAACCGGATTGAATCGGTTAAAACCGGTTTAAACCGGATAAAACTAGGTTGAACCGGTTTAAACCGGGTCAGACCGGATTGAACCCGATTAAACCGGTTTCAACCGGATAAAACCGGATAGAACCGGTTTAAACCGGATAAAACTGGATTGAACCGGTTTAAACCGGTTTAAAGCGGATAAAACCTTATTGAACCGGTTTAAACCGGATCAAACCGGATTGAACTGCTTTAAACCGGTTTCAACCGGATAGAACCGGATAGAACCGGTTTAAACTGGATAAAATCGGATTGAACCGGCTTAAACCGGTTTAAACAGGATTGAACCGGTTTAAACCGGATAAAACCGGATTGAACCGGTTCAAACCGGTTTAAACCGGAAAAAACCGGAATGAACTGGTTTAAACCGGTTTAAAACGGATAGAACCAGATAGAAAAGGTTTAAACCGGATAAAACCGGATTGAACCGGTTGAAACTGGATAAATCGGGATTGAACCAGTTCAAACCGGTTTAAACCAGATGAAACTGGATTGAAACGGTTCAAACCGGTTTCAACCGGATAACACCGGATTGAACCAGTTCAAACCGGTTTAAACAAGATAAAACAAAATTGAACCAGTTTAAACCGGATAAAACCAGATTGAACCGGTTTAAACCGGATCAAACCGGATTGAACCGTTTTCAACCGGATAGAACCGCATAGAACCGGTTTAAACCGGATAAAACCGGAGTGAAGCGGTTTAAACCGGTTCAAACCGGATAAAACCAGATTGAAACGGTTTAAACCGGTTTAAACCAGAAAAAACGGATTGAACCGGTTTAAACCGGTTTAAACCAGATTGAATGGGATAGAACCGGTTTCAACCGTTTAAAACCGGATTGAACAGGTTTAAACCGGTTTAAACCGGTTCAAACCAGATGAAACCGGAATGAACCGGTTTAAACCGTATAAAACCGGATTGAACTAGTTTAAACCGGTTTCAACCGGATAGAACCGGATAGAACCGGTTTAAACTGGATAAAACCGGATTGAACCAGCTAAAAACGGTTTAAACTGGATAAAACCGGATTGAACCGGTTCAAACCGGTTTAAACCGGATAAAACCGGAGTGAACTGGTTTAAACCGGATAAATCGGATTGAACCAGTTTAAACCTGTTTAAACCGGATAAAATCGGATTGAACCGGTTTAAACCGGATAAAACCGCATTGGACCGGTTTAAACTGGTTTCAACCGGATAGAACCGGATAGAACCGGTTTAAACTGGATAAAACCGGATTGAACCGGTTCAAACTGGTTTAAACCGGATAAAACCGGAATGAACTGGTTTAAACTGGTTTAAAACGGATAGAACCGGATAGAAACGGTTTAAACCGGATAAAACCAGATTGAACCGGTGTAAACCGGTTGAAACCGGATAAAAACGGATTGGAAGGGTTTAAACCGCTTTAAACTGGATAAAACCGGAATGAACCGGCTTAAACAGGTCTGAACCGGATAAAACCCGATTGAACAGGCTTAAACTGGTGTAAACAGCATAGAACCGGTTTAAAAAGGATAAAATCGGATTGAACCGGTTTAAACCGTTTTAAACCGGATAAAACCAGACAGAACCGGTTTAAACCGGATAAAACCTGATTGAACCGGTTTAAACCGGTTTCAACTGTATAGGACCGGATAGAACCGGTTTAAACCGGACAAGACTTGATTGAAACGGTTTGAACCGGTTTTAACCGGATAAAAACGGAATGAACCGGTTTAAACCGGATAAAACCGGACTGAACCGGTTTAAACCGGATAAAACCGGATTGAACTGGTTTAAACCGGTTTAAACCGGATAGAACCGGGCTAAACAGGTTTAAACCGGATAAAACCGGATAGAACCGGTTGAAACTGGATAAATCGGGATTGAACCAGTTCAAACCGGTTTAAACCGGATGAAACTGGATTGAAACGGTTCAAACCTGTTTCAACCGGATAACACCGGATTGAACCAGTTCAAACCGGTTTAAACAAGATAAAACAAAATTGAACCAGTTTAAACCGGATAAAACCAGATTGAACCGGTTTAAACCGGATCAAACCGGATTGAACCGTTTTCAACCGGATAGAACCGCATAGAACCGGTTTAAACCGGATAAAACCGGAGTGAAGCGGTTTAAACCGGTTCAAACCGGATAAAACCAGATTGAAACGGTTTAAACCGGTTTAAACCGGAAAAAACGGATTGAACCGGTTTAAACTGGATAAAACCGATTGAACCGGTTTAAACCGGATAAAACCAGATTGAACCGGTTTAAACCAGATAAAAACGGATAGAACCGGTTTAAACCGGTTTAAACCAGATTGAATGGGATAGAACCGGTTTCAACCGTTTAAAACCGGATTGAACAGGTTTAAACCGGTTTAAACCGGTTCAAACCAGATGAAACCGGAATGAACCGGTTTAAACCGTATAAAACCGGATTGAACTAGTTTAAACCGGTTTCAACCGGATAGAACCGGATAGAACCGGTTTAAACTGGATAAAACCGGATTGAACCAGCTAAAAACGGTTTAAACTGGATAAAACCGGATTGAACCGGTTCAAACCGGTTTAAACCGGATAAAACCGGAGTGAACTGGTTTAAACCGGATAAAACCGGATTGAACCAGTTCAAACCGGTTTAAACCGGATAAAACCGGAGTGAACTGGTTTAAACCGGATAAATCGGATTGAACCAGTTTAAACCTGTTTAAACCGGATAAAATCGGATTGAACCGGTTTAAACCGGATAAAACCGCATTGGACCGGTTTAAACTGGTTTCAACCGGATAGAACCGGATAGAACCGGTTTAAACTGGATAAAACCGGATTGAACCGGTTCAAACCGGTTTAAACCGGATAAAACCGGAATGAACTGGTTTAAACTGGTTTAAAACGGATAGAACCGGATAGAAACGGTTTAAACCGGATAAAACCAGATTGAACCGGTGTAAACCGGTTGAAACCGGATAAAAACGGATTGGAAGGGTTTAAACCGCTTTAAACTGGATAAAACCGGAATGAACCGGCTTAAACAGGTCTGAACCGGATAAAACCCGATTGAACAGGCTTAAACTGGTGTAAACAGCATAGAACCGGTTTAAAAAGGATAAAATCGGATTGAACCGGTTTAAACCGTTTTAAACCGGATAAAACCAGACAGAACCGGTTTAAACCGGATAAAAACTGATTGAACCGGTTTAAACCGGTTTCAACTGTATAGACCGGATAGAACCGGTTTAAACCGGACAAGACTTGATTGAAACGGTTTGAACCGGTTTAAACCGGAGAAAATTGGAATGAACCGGTTTAAACCGGATAAAACCGGATTGAACCGGTTTAAACTGGATTCAACCGGATAGAACCGGATAGAACCGGTTTAAACTGGATAAAACCGGATTGAACCGGCTTAAACCGGTTTAAACCGGATAAAACCGGATTGAACCGGTTCAATCCGGTTTAAACCGGATAAAACCAGATTGAACCGGTTTAAACCGGATAAAACCGGATTGAAAGGGCTTAAACCGGTTTAAACCGGATAAAACCGGATTGAACCGGTTCAAACCGGTTTAAACCGGATAAAACCAGAATGAACTGGTTTAAAATGGATAGAACCGGATAGAAAGGGTTGAAACCGGATAAAACCGGATTGAACTGGATTAAACCTTTTTAAAATCGATAAAACCAAATTGAACCAGTTTAAACCGGATAAAACCAGATTGAACCGGTTTAAGCCGGATAAAACTGGACTGAACCGGTTTAAATCGGTTTAAACCGTATAAAACCGGATTGAACCGGATGAAACCGGTCTAAACTGGATAAACCGGATTGAATCGGTTAAAACCGGTTTAAACCGGATAAAACTAGATTGAACCGGTTTAAACCGGATCAGACTGGATTGAACCCGATTAAACCGGTTTCAACCGGATAGAACCGGATAGGACCGGTTTAAACCGGATTGAACCGGATTGAACTGCTTTAAACCGGTTTCAACCGGATAGAACCGGATAGAACCGTTTTAAACTGGATAAAACCGGATTGAACTGGTTTAAAACGGATAGAACCGGATAGAAACGGTTGAAACCGGATGAAACCGGATTGAACTGGATTAAACCGGGTTAAAACGGATAAAACCGGTTTCAATCGGATAAAACCAAATTGAACCAGTTTAAACCGGATAAAACCAGATTGAACCGGTTTAAGCCGGATAAAACTGGACTGAACCGGTTTAAATCGGTTTAAACCGTATAAAACCGGATTGAACCGGATGAAACCGGTTTAAACTGGATAAACCGGATTGAATCGGTTAAAACCGGTTTAAACCGGATAAAACTAGATTGAACCGGTTTAAACCGGATCAGACCGGATTGAACCCGATTAAACCGGTTTCAACCGGATAAAACCGGATAGAACCGGTTTAAACCGGATAAAACCGGATTGAACCGGTTTAAACTGGTTTAAAGCGGATAAAACGTTATTGAACCGGTTTAAACCGGATCAAACCGGATTGAACTGCTTTAAACCGGTTTCAACCGGATAGAACCGGATAGAACCGGTTTAAACTGGATAAAACCGGATTGAACCGGCTTAAACCGGTTTAAACAGGATTGAACCGGTTTAAACCGGATAAAACCGGATTGAACCGGTTCATACCGGTTTAAACCGGATAAAACCGGAATGAACTGGTTTAAACCGGTTTAAAACGGATAGAACCAGATAGAAACGGTTTAAACCGGATAAAACCGGATTGAACCGGTGTAAACCGGTTGAAACCGGATAAAAACGGTTTGGAAGGGTTTAAATCGCTTTAAACTGGATAAAACCGGAATGAACCAGCTTAAACAGGTCTGAACCGGATAAAACCCGATTGAACAGGCTTAAATTGGTGTAAACAGCATAGAACCGGTTTAAAAAGGATAAAATCGGATTGAACCAGTTTAAACCGTTTTAAACCGGATAAAACCAGACAGAACCGGTTTAAACCGGATAAAACCTGATTGAACCGGTTTAAACCGGTTTCAACTGTATAGGACCGGATAGAACCGGTTTAAACTGAAGAAAACAGGATTGAACTGGTTTAAACCGGATAAAACCGGATTGAACCGGTTTAAACTGGTTTCAACCGGATAGAACCGGATAGAACCGGTTTAAACTGGATAAAACAGAATTGAACAGGCATAAACCGGTTTAAACCGGATAAAACCGGATTGAACCGGTTCAAACCGGTTTAAACCGGATAAAACCAGATTGAACCGGTTTAAACCAGATAAAACCGGATTGGACCGGCTTAAACCGGTTTAAACCGGATAAAACCGGATTGAACCGGTTCAAACCGGTTTAAACCGGATAAAACCGGAATGAACTGGTTTAAACCGGTATAAAACGGATAGAACCGGATAGAAACGGTTTATACCGGATAAAACCGGAATGAACTGGTTTAAACTGGTTTAAAACAGATAGAACCGGATAGAAACGGTATAAACCGGATAAAACCGGATTGAACCGGTGTAAACCGGTTGAAACCGGATGAAAACGGATTGAAAGGGTTTAAACCGGTTTAAACTTGATAAAACCGGAATGAACCGGCTTAAACAGGTCTAAACCGGATAAAACGCGATTGAACAGGCTTAAACTGGTATAAACAGCATAGAACCGGTTTAAACCGGATAAAACCGGATTGAACCGGTTTAAACCAGATAAAACCGGATTGAACCAGTTTAAACCGGTTTAAACCAAATAGAACCGGATAGAACCGGTTTAAACCGGACAAGACCTGATTGAAACGGTTTGAACCGGTTTAAACCGGAGAAAATCGGAATGAACCGGTTTAAACCGGATCAAACCGGATTGAACTGCTTTAAACCGGTTTCAACCGGATAGAACCGGATAGAACCGTTTTAAACTGGATAAAACCGGATTGAACCGGCTTAAACCGGTTTAAACCGGATTGAACCGGTTTAAACTGGATAAAACCGGATTGAACCGGTTCAAACCGGTTTAAACCGGATAAAACCGGAATGAACTGGTTTAAACCGGTTTAAAACGGATAGAACCGGATAGAAACGGTTTAAACCGGATAAAACCGGATTGAACCGGTGTAAACTGGTTGAAACCGGATAAAAACGGATTGGAAGGGTTTAAACCGCTTTAAACTGGACAAAACCGGAATGAACCGGCTTAAACAGGTCTGAACTGGATAAAACCCGATTGAACAGGCTTAAACTGCTATAAACAGCATAGAACCGGTTTAAAAAGGATAAAATTGGATTGAACCGGTTTAAACCGTTTTAAACCGGATAAAACCAGACAGAACCGGTTTAAACCGGATAAAACCTGATTGAACCGGTTTAAACCGGTTTCAACTGTATAGGACAGGATAGAACCGGTTTAAACCGGAGAAAACAGGATTGAACTGGTTTAAACCGGATAAAACCGGATTGAACTGGTTTAAACTGGTTTCAACCAGATAGAACCGGATAGAACCGGTTTAAACTGGATAAAACAGGATTGAACAGGCTTAAACCGGTTTAAACCGGATAAAACCGGAATGAACTGGTTTAAACTGGTTTAAAACAGATAGAACCGGATAGAAACGGTATAAACCGGATAAAACCGGATAAAAAAGGATTGAAAGGGTTTAAACCGGTTTAAACTTGATAAAACCGGAATGAACCGGCTTAAACTGGTCTAAACCGGATAAAACGCGATTGAACAGGCTTAAACTGGTATAAACAGCATAGAACTGGTTTAAACCGGATAAAACCGGATTGAACCGGTTTAAACCAGTTTAAACCGGATAAAAACAGACTGAACCGGTTTAAACCGGATAAAATCGGATTGAACCGGTTTAAACCGGTTTCAACTGTATAGAGCCGGATAGAACCGGTTTAAACCGGATAAAACAGGATTGAACTGGTTTAAACCGGATAAAACCGGATTGAACCGGTTTAAACTGGTTTCAACCAGATAGAACTGGATAGAACCGGTTTAAACTGGATCAAACCGGATTGAACCGGCTTAAACCGGTTTAAACCGGATAAAACCGGATTGAACCGGTACAAACCGGTTTAAACCGGATAAAACCGGAATGAACTGGTTTAAACAGGTTTAAAACGGATAGAACCGGATTGAAAGGGTTTAAACCGGTTTAAAATTGATAAAACTGGAATGAACCGGCTTAAACAGGTCTAAACCGGATAAAACGCGATTGAACAGGCTTAAACTGGTATAAACAGCATCGAACCGGTTTAAACCGGATAAAACCGGATTGAACCGGTTTAAACCAGATAAAAACGGATTGAACCAGTTAAACCGGTTTAAACCAAATAGAGCCGGATAGAACCGGTTTAAACCGGACAAGACCTGATTGAAACGGTTTGAACCGGTTTAAACCGGAGAAAATCGGAATGAACCGGTTTAAACCGGATAAAACCGGATTGAACCGGTTTAAACTGGATTCAACCGGATAGAACCGGATAGAACCGGTTTAAACTGGATAAAACCGGATTGAACCGGCTTAAACCGGTTTAAACCGGATAAAACCGGATTGAACCGGTTCAATCCGGTTTAAACCGGATAAAACCAGATTGAACCGGTTTAAACAGGATAAAACCGGATTGAAAGGGCTTCAACCGGTTTAAACCGGATAAAACCGGATTGAACCGGTTCAAACCGGTTTAAACCGGATAAAACCGGAATGAACTGGTTTAAAACGGATAGAACCGGATAGAAACGGTTGAAACCGGATGAAACCGGATTGAACTGGATTAAACCGGGTTAAAACGGATAAAACCGGTTTCAATCGGATAAAACCAAATTGAACCAGTTTAAACCGGATAAAACCAGATTGAACCGGTTTAAGCCGGATAAAACTGGACTGAACCGGTTTAAATCGGTTTAAACCGTATAAAACCGGATTGAACCGGATGAAACCGGTTTAAACTGGATAAACCGGATTGAATCGGTTAAAACCGGTTTAAACCGGATAAAACTAGATTGAACCGGTTTAAACCGGATCAGACCGGATTGAACCCGATTAAACCGGTTTCAACCGGATAAAACCGGATAGAACCGGTTTAAACTGGTTTAAAGCGGATAAAACGTTATTGAACCGGTTTAAACCGGATCAAACCGGATTGAACTGCTTTAAACCGGTTTCAACCGGATAGAACCGGATAGAACCGGTTTAAACTGGATAAAACCGGATTGAACCGGCTTAAACCGGTTTAAACAGGATTGAACCGGTTTAAACCGGATAAAACCGGATTGAACCGGTTCATACCGGTTTAAACCGGATAAAACCGGAATGAACTGGTTTAAACCGGTTTAAAACGGATAGAACCAGATAGAAACGGTTTAAACCGGATAAAACCGGATTGAACCGGTGTAAACCGGTTGAAACCGGATAAAAACGGTTTGGAAGGGTTTAAATCGCTTTAAACTGGATAAAACCGGAATGAACCGGCTTAAACAGGTCTGAACCGGATAAAACCCGATTGAACAGGCTTAAATTGTTGTAAACAGCATAGAACCGGTTTAAAAAGGATAAAATCGGATTGAACCAGTTTAAACCGTTTTAAACCGGATAAAACCAGACAGAACCGGTTTAAACCGGATAAAACCTGATTGAACCGGTTTAAACCGGTTTCAACTGTATAGGACCGGATAGAACCGGTTTAAACTGAAGAAAACAGGATTGAACTGGTTTAAACCGGATAAAACCGGATTGAACCGGTTTAAACTGGTTTCAACCGGATAGAACCGGATAGAACCGGTTTAAACTGGATAAAACAGAATTGAACAGGCATAAACCGGTTTAAACCAGATAAAACCGGATTGAACCGGTTCAAACCGGTTTAAACCGGATAAAACCAGATTGAACCGGTTTAAACCAGATAAAACCGGATTGGACCGGCTTAAACCGGTTTAAACCGGATAAAACCGGATTGAACCGGTTCAAACCGGTTTAAACCGGATAAAACCGGAATGAACTGGTTTAAACCGGTATAAAACGGATAGAACCGGATAGAAACGGTTTATACCGGATAAAACCGGAATGAACTGGTTTAAACTGGTTTAAAACAGATAGAACCGGATAGAAACGGTATAAACCGGATAAAACCGGATTGAACCGGTGTAAACCGGTTGAAACCGGATGAAAACGGATTGAAAGGGTTTAAACCGGTTTAAACTTGATAAAACCGGAATGAACCGGCTTAAACAGGTCTAAACCGGATAAAACGCGATTGAACAGGCTTAAACTGGTATAAACAGCATCGAACCGGTTTAAACCGGATAAAACCGGATTGAACCGGTTTAAACCAGATAAAACCAGATTGAACCAGTTTAAACCGGTTTAAACCAAATAGAACCGGATAGAACCGGTTTAAACCGGACAAGACCTGATTGAAATGGTTTGAACCGGTTTAAACCGGAGAAAATCGGAATGAACCGGTTTAAACCGGATAAAACCGGATTGAACCGGTTTAAACTGGATTCAACCGGATAGAACCGGATAGAACCGGTTTAAACTGGATAAAACCGGATTGAACCGGCTTAAACCGGTTTAAACCGGATAAAACCGGATTGAACCGGTTCAATCCGGTTTAAACCGGATAAAACCAGATTGAACCGGTTTAAACCGGATAAAACCGGATTGAAAGGGCTTAAACCGGTTTAAACCGGATAAAACCGGATTGAACCGGTTCAAACCGGTTTAAACCGGATAAAACCAGAATGAACTGGTTTAAAACGGATAGAACCGGATAGAAACGGTTGAAACCGGATAAAACCGGATTGAACTGGATTAAACCGGTTAAAAACGGATAAAACCGGTTTAAATCGGATAAAACCAAATTGAACCAGTTTAAACCGGATAAAACTGGACTGAACCGGTTTAAATCGGTTTAAACCGTATAAAACCGGATTGAACCGGATGAAACCGGTTTAAACTGGATAAACCGGATTGAATCGGTTAAAACCGGTTTAAACCGGATAAAACTAGATTGAACCGGTTTAAACCGGTTCAGACTGGATTGAACCCGATTAAACCGGTTTCAACCGGATAGAACCGGTTTAAACCGGATAAAACCAGATTGAACCGGTTTAAACTGGTTTAAAGCGGATAAAACCGGATTGAACCGGTTTAAACTGGATCAAACCGGATTGAACTGCTTTAAACTGGTTTCAACCGGATAGAAACGGATAGAACCGGTTTAAACTGGATAAAACCGGATTGAACCTGTTTAAACCGGTTTAAACTGGAGAAAACTGGATTGAACAGGTTTAAACCGGATAAAACCGGATTGACCCGGTTTAAACCGGTTTAAACCGGATAAAACCGGATTGAACCGGTTCAAACCGGTTTAAACCGGATAAAACCAAATTGAACCAGTTCAAACGGGATAAAATCAGATTGAACCGGTTAAAAACGGATAAAACCGGATTGAACCAGTTTAAACCCGTTTAAACCAGATGGAAACTAATAGAACCGGTTTAAACCGGATAAAACCGGATTGAACTGGTGTAACCGGTTAAATCAGGATAGAACAGGATAGAACCGGTTTAAACCGATTTAAACAGGATAGAACCGGATAGAACCGGTTTAAACGAGATAAAAACGGATTGAACCGGTTTAAACCAGTCTAAACCGGATAAAACCGGTTTAAACCGGATAAAACCAGATTGAACCGGTTTAAACCAGATAAAACCGGATTGAACTGGTTCAACCGGGTTTAAACCGGATAAAACCGGAGTGAACTGGTTTAAACCGGATAAAACAGGATTGAACCGGTTGAAACCAGATAAAACCGGATTGAAACGTTTCAAACCGGTTTTAACCGGATAAAAACGGAATGAACCGGTTTAAACCGGATAAAACCGGACTGAACCGGTTTAAACCGGATAAAACCGGATTGAACCGGCTTAAACCGGTTTAAACAGGATTGAACCGGTTTAAACCGGATAAAACTGGATTGAACCGGTTCAAACCGGTTTAAACCGGATAAAACCGGAATGAACTGGTTTAAACCGGTTTAAAACGGATAGAACCGGATAGAAACGGTTTAAACCGGATAAAACCGGATTGAACCGGTGTAAACCGGTTGAAACCGGATTAAAACGGATTGGAAGGGTTTAAACCGCTTTAAACTGGATAAAACAGGAATGAACCGGCTTAAACAGGTCTGAACCGGATAAAACCGGATTGAACAGGCTTAAACTGCTATAAACAGCATAGAACCGGTTTAAAAAGGATAAAATCGGATTGAACCGGTTTAAACCGTTTTAAACCGGATAAAACCAGACAGAACCGGTTTAAACCGGATAAAACCTGATTGAACCGGTTTAAACCGGTTTCAACCGTATAGGACCGGATAGAACCGGTTTAAACTGGATAAAACAGGATTGAACAGGCTTAAACCGGTTTAAACCGGATAAAACCGGATTGAACCGGTTCAAACCGGTTTAAACCGGATAAAACCGGAATGAACTGGTTTAAACTGGTTTAAAACAGATAGAACCGGATAGAAACGGTATAAACCGGATAAAACCGGATAAAAACGGATTGAAAGGGTTTAAACCGGTTTAAACTTGATAAAACCGGAATGAACCGGCTTAAACTGGTATAAACCGGATAAAACGCGATTGAACAGGCTTAAACTGGTATAAACAGCATAGAACTGGTTTAAACCGGATAAAACCGGATTGAACCGGTTTAAACCAGTTTAAACCGGATAAAAACAGACTGAACCGGTTTAAACCGGATAAAACCGGATTGAAAGGGCTTAAACCGGTTTAAACCGGATAAAACCGGATTGAACCGGTTCAAACCGGTTTAAACCGGATAAAACCAGAATGAACTGGTTTAAAATGGATAGAACCGGATAGAAAGGGTTGAAACCGGATAAAACCGGATTGA
The DNA here is from genome assembly GCF_027409185.1 of Cynocephalus volans. Taxonomy (NCBI): domain Eukaryota; kingdom Metazoa; phylum Chordata; class Mammalia; order Dermoptera; family Cynocephalidae; genus Cynocephalus; species Cynocephalus volans. The sequence goes on along the minus strand of NW_026902421.1, from coordinate 272,737 downwards.
ACTGGATTAAACCTTTTTAAAATCGATAAAACCAAATTGAACCAGTTTAAACCGGATAAAACCAGATTGAACCGGTTTAAGCCGGATAAAACTGGACTGAACCGGTTTAAATCGGTTTAAACCGTATAAAACCGGATTGAACCGGATGAAACCGGTCTAAACTGGATAAACCGGATTGAATCGGTTAAAACCGGTTTAAACCGGATAAAACTAGATTGAACCGGTTTAAACCGGATCAGACCGGATTGAACCCGATTAAACCGGTTTCAACCGGATAGAACCGGATAGAACCGGTTTAAACTGGATAAAACCGGATTGAACCGGCTTAAACCGGTTTAAACCGGATAAAACCGGATTGAACCGGATGAAACCGGTCTAAACTGGATAAACCGGATTGAATCGGTTTAAACCGGTTTAAAGCGGATAAAACCGGATTGAACCGGTTTAAACCGGATCAAACCGGATTGAACCGGTTTAAACCGGATAAAACCGGATTGAACCGGTTCAAACCGGTTTAAACCGGATAAAACCGGAATGAACTGGTTTAAACCGGTTTAAAACGGATAGAACCGGATAGAAACGGTTTAAACCGGATAAAACCGGATTGAACCGGTGTAAACTGGTTGAAACCGGATAAAAACGGATTGGAAGGGTTTAAACCGCTTTAAACTGGACAAAACCGGAATGAACCGGCTTAAACAGGTCTGAACTGGATAAAACCCGATTGAACAGGCTTAAACTGCTATAAACAGCATAGAACCGGTTTAAAAAGGATAAAATTGGATTGAACCGGTTTAAACCGTTTTAAACCGGATAAAACCAGACAGAACCGGTTTAAACCGGATAAAACCTGATTGAACCGGTTTAAACCGGTTTCAACTGTATAGGACAGGATAGAACCGGTTTAAACTGGAGAAAACAGGATTGAACTGGTTTAAACCGGATAAAACCGGATTGAACTGGTTTAAACTGGTTTCAACCAGATAGAACCGGATAGAACCGGTTTAAACTGGATAAAACAGGATTGAACAGGCTTAAACCGGTTTAAACCGGATAAAACCGGATTGAACCGGTTCCAACCGGTTTAAACCGGATAAAACCGGAATGAACTGGTTTAAACTGGTTTAAAACAGATAGAACCGGATAGAAACGGTATAAACCGGATAAAACCGGATAAAAACGGATTGAAAGGGTTTAAACCGGTTTAAACTTGATAAAACCGGAATGAACCGGCTTAAACTGGTCTAAACCGGATAAAACGCGATTGAACAGGCTTAAACTGGTATAAACAGCATAGAACTGGTTTAAACCGGATAAAACCGGATTGAACCGGTTTAAACCAGTTTAAACCGGATAAAAAGAGACTGAACCGGTTTAAACCGGATAAAACCGGATTGAACCGGGTTAAACCGGTTTCAACTGTATAGAGCCGGATAGAACCGGTTTAAACCGGATAAAACAGGATTGAACTGGTTTAAACCGGATAAAACCGGATTGAACCGGTTTAAACTGGTTTCAACCAGATAGAACTGGATAGAACCGGTTTAAACTGGATCAAACCGGATTGAACCGGCTTAAACCGGTTTAAACCGGATAAAACCGGATTGAACCGGTACAAACCGGTTTAAACCGGATAAAACCGGAATGAACTGGTTTAAACAGGTTTAAAACGGATAGAACCGGATAGAAATGGTTTAAACCGGATAAAACCGGATTGAACTGGATTAAACCTGTTTAAAACGGATAAAACCGGTTTAAACCGGATAAAACCAAATTGAACCAGTTTAAACCGGATAAAACCAGATTGAACCGGTTTAAAACGGATAAAACCAGATTGAACTAGTTTAAACCGGTTTAAACTAGATAGAAATGGATAGAACTGGTTTAAACTGGATAAAACCGAATTGAACCGGTTTGAACGGGTCTAAACCGGATAGAACCGGATAGAACCGATTTAAACTGGATAAAACAGAATTGAACAGGCTTAAACCGGTTTAAACCGGATAAAACCGGATTGAACCGGTTCAAACCGGTTTAAACCGGATAAAACCAGATAGAACCGGTTTAAACCAGATAAAACCGGATTGGACCGGCTTAAACCGGTTTAAACCGGATAAAACCGGATTGAACCGGTTCAAACCGGTTTAAACCGGATAAAACCGGAGTGAACTGGTTTAAACCGGTTTAAAACGGATAGAACCGGATAGAAACGGTTTATACCGGATAAAACCGGAATGAACTGGTTTAAACGGGTTTAAAACAGATAGAACCAGATAGAAACGGTATAAACCGGATAAAACCGGATTGAACCGGTGTAAACCGGTTGAAACCGGATAAAAACGGATTGAAAGGGTTTAAACCGGTTTAAAATTGATAAAACTGGAATGAACCGGCTTAAACAGGTCTAAACCGGATAAAACGCGATTGAACAGGCTTAAACTGGTATAAACAGCATCGAACCGGTTTAAACCGGATAAAACCGGATTGAACCGGTTTAAACCAGATAAAAACGGATTGAACCAGTTAAACCGGTTTAAACCAAATAGAGCCGGATAGAACCGGTTTAAACCGGACAAGACCTGATTGAAACGGTTTGAACCGGTTTAAACCGGAGAAAATCGGAATGAACCGGTTTAAACCGGATAAAACCGGATTGAACAGGTTTAAACTGGATTCACCGGATAGAACCGGATAGAACCGGTTTAAACTGGATAAAACCGGATTGAACCGGCTTAAACCGGTTTAAACCGGATAAAAACGGATTGAATCGGTTCAATCCGGTTTAAACCGGATAAAACCAGATTGAACCGGTTTAAACCGGATAAAACCGGATTGAAAGGGCTTCAACCGGTTTAAACCGGATAAAACCGGATTGAACCGGTTCAAACCGGTTTAAACCGGATAAAACCAGAATGAACTGGTTTAAAACGGATAGAACCGGATAGAAACGGTTGAAACCGGATGAAACCGGATTGAACTGGATTAAACCGGGTTAAAACGGATAAAACCGGTTTCAATCGGATAAAACCAAATTGAACCAGTTTAAACCGGATAAAACCAGATTGAACCGGTTTAAGCCGGATAAAACTGGACTGAACCGGTTTAAATCGGTTTAAACCGTATAAAACCGGATTGAACCGGATGAAACCGGTTTAAACTGGATAAACCGGATTGAATCGGTTAAAACCGGTTTAAACCGGATAAAACTAGATTGAACCGGTTTAAACCGGATCAGACCGGATTGAACCCGATTAAACCGGTTTCAAACGGATAAAACCGGATAGAACCGGTTTAAACCGGATAAAACCGGATTGAACCGATTCAAACCGGTTCAAACCGGATAAAACCAAATTGAACCAGTTCAAACGGGATAAAATCAGATTGAACCGGTTAAAAACGGATAAAACCGGATTGAACCAGTTTAAACCCGTTTAAACCAGATGGAAACTAATAGAACCGGTTTAAACCGGATAAAACCGGATTGAACTGGTTTAACCGGTTAAATCAGGATAGAACAGGATAGAACCGGTTTAAACCGATTTAAACAGGATAGAACCGGATAGAACCGGTTTAAACGAGATAAAAACGGATTGAACCGGTTTAAACCAGTCTAAACCGGATAAAACCGGTTTAAACCGGATAAAACCAGATTGAACCGGTTTAAACCAGATAAAACCGGATTGAACTGGTTCAACCGGGTTTAAACCGGATAAAACCGGAGTGAACTGGTTTAAACCGGATAAAACAGGATTGAACCGGTTGAAACCAGATAAAACCGGATTGAAACGTTTCAAACCGGTTTTAACCGGATAAAAACGGAATGAACCGGTTTAAACCGGATAAAACCGGACTGAACCGGTTTAAACCGGATAAAACCGGATTGAACCGGCTTAAACCGGTTTAAACAGGATTGAACCGGTTTAAACCGGATAAAACTGGATTGAACCGGTTCAAACCGGTTTAAACCGGATAAAACCGGAATGAACTGGTTTAAACCGGTTTAAAACGGATAGAACCGGATAGAAACGGTTTAAACCGGATAAAACCGGATTGAACCGGTGTAAACCGGTTGAAACCGGATAAAAACGGATTGGAAGGGTTTAAACCGCTTTAAACTGGATAAAACCGGAATGAACCGGCTTAAACAGGTCTGAACCGGATAAAACCCGATTGAACAGGCTTAAACTGCTATAAACAGCATAGAACCGGTTTAAAAAGGATAAAATCGGATTGAACCGGTTTAAACCGTTTTAAACCGGATAAAACCAGACAGAACCGGTTTAAACCGGATAAAACCTGATTGAACCGGTTTAAACCGGTTTCAACTGTATAGGACCGGATAGAACCGGTTTAAACCGGAGAAAACAGGATTGAACTGGTTTAAACCGGATAAAACCGGATTGAACCGGTTTAAACTGGTTTCAACCGGATAGAACCGGATAGAACCGGTTTAAACTGGATAAAACAGGATTGAACAGGCTTAAACCGGTTTAAACCAGATAAAACCGGATTGAACCGGTTCAAACCGGTTTAAACCGGATAAAACCGGAATGAACTGGTTTAAACTGGTTTAAAACAGATAGAACCGGATAGAAACGGTATAAACCGGATAAAACCGGATAAAAACGGATTGAAAGGGTTTAAACCGGTTTAAACTTGATAAAACCGGAATGAACCGGCTTAAACTGGTCTAAACCGGATAAAACGCGATTGAACAGGCTTAAACTGGTATAAACAGCATAGAACTGGTTTAAACCGGATAAAACCGGATTGAACCGGTTTAAACCAGTTTAAACCGGATAAAAACAGACTGAACCGGTTTAAACCGGATAAAACCGGATTGAAAGGGCTTAAACCGGTTTAAACCGGATAAAACCGGATTGAACCGGTTCAAACCGGTTTAAACCGGATAAAACCAGAATGAACTGGTTTAAAATGGATAGAACCGGATAGAAAGGGTTGAAACCGGATAAAACCGGATTGAACTGGATTAAAACTTTTTAAAATCGATAAAACCAAATTGAACCAGTTTAAACCGGATAAAACCAGATTGAACCGGTTTAAGCCGGATAAAACTGGACTGAACCGGTTTAAATCGGTTTAAACCGTATAAAACCGGATTGAACCGGATGAAACCGGTCTAAACTGGATAAACCGGATTGAACCGGATGAAACCGGTCTAAACTGGATAAAACCGGATTGAACCGGCTTAAACCGGTTTAAACCGGATTGAACCGGTTTAAACCGGATAAAACCGGATTGAACCGGTTCAAACCGGTTTAAACCGGATAAAACCGGAATGAACTGGTTTAAACCGGTTTAAAACGGATAGAACCGGATAGAAACGGTTTAAACCGGATAAAACCGGATTGAACCGGTGTAAACTGGTTGAAACCGGATAAAAACGGATTGGAAGGGTTTAAACCGCTTTAAACTGGACAAAACCGGAATGAACCGGCTTAAACAGGTCTGAACTGGATAAAACCCGATTGAACAGGCTTAAACTGCTATAAACAGCATAGAACCGGTTTAAAAAGGATAAAATTGGATTGAACCGGTTTAAACCGTTTTAAACCGGATAAAACCAGACAGAACCGGTTTAAACCGGATAAAACCTGATTGAACCGGTTTAAACCGGTTTCAACTGTATAGGACAGGATAGAACCGGTTTAAACCGGAGAAAACAGGATTGAACTGGTTTAAACCGGATAAAACCGGATTGAACTGGTTTAAACTGGTTTCAACCAGATAGAACCGGATAGAACCGGTTTAAACTGGATAAAACAGGATTGCACAGGCTTAAACCGGTTTAAACCGGATAAAACTGGAATGAACTGGTTTAAACTGGTTTAAAACAGATAGAACCGGATAGAAACGGTATAAACCGGATAAAACCGGATAAAAACGGATTGAAAGGGTTTAAACCGGTTTAAACTTGATAAAACCGGAATGAACCGGCTTAAACTGGTCTAAACCGGATAAAACGCGATTGAACAGGCTTAAACTGGTATAAACAGCATAGAACTGGTTTAAACCGGATAAAACCGGATTGAACCGGTTTAAACCAGTTTAAACCGGATAAAAACAGACTGAACCGGTTTAAACCGGATAAAATCGGATTGAACCGGTTTAAACCGGTTTCAACTGTATAGAGCCGGATAGAACCGGTTTAAACCGGATAAAACAGGATTGAACTGGTTTAAACCGGATAAAACCGGATTGAACCGGTTTAAACTGGTTTCAACCAGATAGAACTGGATAGAACCGGTTTAAACTGGATCAAACCGGATTGAACCGGCTTACACCGGTTTAAACAGGATAAAACCGGATTGAACCGGTACAAACCGGTTTAAACCGGATAAAACCGGAATGAACTGGTTTAAACAGGTTTAAAACGGATAGAACCGGATTGAAAGGGTTTAAACCGGTTTAAAATTGATAAAACTGGAATGAACCGGCTTAAACAGGTCTAAACCGGATAAAACGCGATTGAACAGGCTTAAACTGGTATAAACAGCATCGAACCGGTTTAAACCGGATAAAACCGGATTGAACCGGTTTAAACCAGATAAAAACGGATTGAACCAGTTAAACCGGTTTAAACCAAATAGAGCCGGATAGAACCGGTTTAAACCGGACAAGACCTGATTGAAACGGTTTGAACCGGTTTAAACCGGAGAAAATCGGAATGAACCGGTTTAAACCGGATAAAACCGGATTGAACCGGTTTAAACTGGATTCAACCGGATAGAACCGGATAGAACCGGTTTAAACTGGATAAAACCGGATTGAACCGGCTTAAACCGGTTTAAACCGGATAAAACCGGATTGAACCGGTTCAATCCGGTTTAAACCGGATAAAACCAGATTGAACCGGTTTAAACAGGATAAAACCGGATTGAAAGGGCTTCAACCGGTTTAAACCGGATAAAACCGGATTGAACCGGTTCAAACCGGTTTAAACCGGATAAAACCGGAATGAACTGGTTTAAAACGGATAGAACCGGATAGAAACGGTTGAAACCGGATGAAACCGGATTGAACTGGATTAAACCGGGTTAAAACGGATAAAACCGGTTTCAATCGGATAAAACCAAATTGAACCAGTTTAAACCGGATAAAACCAGATTGAACCGGTTTAAGCCGGATAAAACTGGACTGAACCGGTTTAAATCGGTTTAAACCGTATAAAACCGGATTGAACCGGATGAATCCGGTTTAAACTGGATAAACCGGATTGAATCGGTTAAAACCGGTTTAAACCGGATAAAACTAGATTGAACCGGTTTAAACCGGATCAGACCGGATTGAACCCGATTAAACCGGTTTCAACTGGATAAAACCGGATAGAACCGGTTTAAACCGGATAAAACCGGATTGAACCGGTTTAAACTGGTTTAAAGCGGATAAAACGTTATTGAACCGGTTTAAACCGGATCAAACCGGATTGAACTGCTTTAAACCGGTTTCAACCGGATAGAACCGGATAGAACCGGTTTAAACTGGATAAAACCGGATTGAACCGGCTTAAACCGGTTTAAACAGGATTGAACCGGTTTAAACCGGATAAAACCGGATTGAACCGGTTCAAACCGGTTTAAACTGGATAAAACCGGAATGAACTGGTTTAAACCGGTTTAAAACGGATAGAACCAGATAGAAACGGTTTAAACCGGATAAAACCGGATTGAACCGGTGTAAACCGGTTGAAACCGGATAAAAACGGTTTGGAAGGGTTTAAATCGCTTTAAACTGGATAAAACCGGAATGAACCGGCTTAAACAGGTCTGAACCGGATAAAACCCGATTGAACAGGCTTAAACTGGTGTAAAAAGCATAGAACCGGTTTAAAAAGGATAAAATCGGATTGAACCAGTTTAAACCGTTTTAAACCGTATAAAACCAGACAGAACCGGTTTAAACCGGATAAAACCTGATTGAACCGGTTTAAACCGGTTTCAACTGTATAGGACCGGATAGAACCGGTTTAAACTGAAGAAAACAGGATTGAACTGGTTTAAACCGGATAAAACCGGATTGAACCGGTTTAAACTGGTTTCAACCGGATAGAACCGGATAGAACCGGTTTAAACTGGATAAAACAGAATTGAACAGGCTTAAACCTGTTTAAACCGGATAAAACCGGATTGAACCGGTTCAAACCGGTTTAAACCGGATAAAACCAGATTGAACCGGTTTAAACCAGATAAAACCGGATTGGACCGGCTTAAACCGGTTTAAACCGGATAAAACCGGATTGAACCGGTTCAAACCGGTTTAAACCGGATAAAACCGGAATGAACTGGTTTAAACTGGTTTAAAACAGATAGAACCGGATAGAAACGGTATAAACCGGATAAAACCGGATTGAACCGGTGTAAACCAGTTGAAACCGGATGAAAACGGATTGAAAGGGTTTAAACCGGTTTAAACTTGATAAAACCGGAATGAACCGGCTTAAACAGGTCTAAACCGGATAAAACGCGATTGAACAGGCTTAAACTGGTATAAACAGCATAGAACCGGTTTAAACCGGATAAAACCGGATTGAACCGGTTTAAACCAGATAAAACCGGATTGAACCAGTTTAAACCGGTTTAAACCAAATAGAACCGGATAGAACCGGTTTAAACCGGACAAGACCTGATTGAAACGGTTTGAACCGGTTTAAACCGGAGAAAATCGGAATGAACCGGTTTAAACCGGATAAAACCGGATTGAACCGGTTCAATCCGGTTTAAATCGGATAAAACCAGATTGAACCGGTTTAAACCGGATAAAACCGGATTGAAAGGGCTTAAACCGGTTTAAACCGGATAAAACCGGATTGAACCGGTTCAAACCGGTTTAAACCGGATAAAACCAGAATGAACTGGTTTAAAACGGATAGAACCGGATAGAAACGGTTGAAACCGGATAAAACCGGATTGAACTGGATTAAACCGGTTTAAAATGGATAAAACCGGTTTAAATCGGATAAAACCAAATTGAACCAGTTTAAACCGGATAAAACTGGACTGAACCGGTTTAAATCGGTTTAAACGGTATAAAACCGGATTGAACCGGATGAAACCGGTTTAAACTGGATAAACCGGATTGAATCGGTTAAAACCGGTTTAAACCGGATAAAACTAGATTGAACCGGTTTAAACCGGTTCAGACCGGATTGAACCCGATTAAACCGGTTTCAACCGGATAGAACCGGTTTAAACCGGATAAAACCAGATTGAACCGGTTTAAACCGGTTTAAAGCGGATAAAACCGGATTGAACCGGTTTAAACTGGATCAAACCGGATTGAACTGCTTTAAACTGGTTTCAACCGGATAGAAACGGATAGAACCTGTTTAAACTGGATAAAACCGGATTGAACCTGTTTAAACCGGTTTAAACTGGAGAAAACTGGATTGAACAGGTTTAAACCGGATAAAACCGGATTGACCCGGTTTAAACCGGTTTAAACCGGATAAAAACCGGATTGAACCGGTTCAAAGCGGTTTAAACCGGATAAAACCAAATTGAACCAGTTCAAACGGGATAAAATCAGATTGAACCGGTTAAAAACGGATAAAACCGGATTGAACCAGTTTAAACCCGTTTAAACCAGATGGAAACTAATAGAACCGGTTTAAACCGGATAAAACCGGATTGAACATATTTAACCGGTTAAATCAGGATAGAACAGGATAGAACCGGTTTAAACCGATTTAAACAGGATAGAACCGGATAGAACCGGTTTAAACGAGATAAAAACGGATTGAACCGGTTTAAACCAGTCTAAACCGGATAAAACCGGTTTAAACCGGATAAAACCAGATTGAACCGGTTTAAACCAGATAAAACCGGATTGAACTGGTTCAACCGGGTTTAAACCGGATAAAACCGGAGTGAACTGGTTTAAACCGGATAAAACAGGATTGAACCGGTTGAAACCAGATAAAACCGGATTGAAACGTTTCAAACCGGTTTTAACCGGATAAAAACGGAATGAACCGGTTTAAACCGGATAAAACCGGACTGAACCGGTTTAAACCGGATAAAACCGGATTGAACCGGCTTAAACCGGTTTAAACAGGATTGAACCGGTTTAAACCGGATAAAACTGGATTGAACCGGTTCAAACCGGTTTAAACCGGATAAAACCGGAATGAACTGGTTTAAACCGGTTTAAAACGGATAGAACCGGATAGAAACGGTTTAAACCGGATAAAACCGGATTGAACCGGTGTAAACCGGTTGAAACCGGATAAAAACGGATTGGAAGGGTTTAAACCGCTTTAAACTGGATAAAACCGGAATGAACCGGCTTAAACAGGTCTGAACCGGATAAAACCCGATTGAACTGGCTTAAACTGCTATAAACAGCATAGAACCGGTTTAAAAAGGATAAAATCGGATTGAACCGGTTTAAACCGTTTTAAACCGGATAAAACCAGACAGAACCGGTTTAAACCGGATAAAACCTGATTGAACCGGTTTAAACCGGTTTCAACCGTATAGGACCGGATAGAACCGGTTTAAACTGGATAAAACAGGATTGAACAGGCTTAAACCGGTTTAAACCGGATAAAACCGGATTGAACCGGTTCAAACCGGATAAAACCAGATTGAACCGGTTTAAGCCGGATAAAACTGGACTGAACCGGTTTAAATCGGTTTAAACCGTATAAAACCGGATTGAACCGGATGAAACCGGTTTAAACTGGATAAACCGGATTGAATCGGTTAAAACCGGTTTAAACCGGATAAAACTAGATTGAACCGGTTTAAACCGGATCAGACCGGATTGAACTGCTTTAAACCGGTTTCAACCGGATAGAACCGGATAGAACCGGTTTAAACTGGATAAAACCGGATTGAACCGGCTTAAACCGGTTTAAACAGGATTGAACCGGTTTAAACCGGATAAAACCGGATTGAACCGGTTCAAACCGGTTTAAACCGGATAAAACCGGAATGAACTGGTTTAAACCGGTTTAAAACGGATAGAACCAGATAGAAACGGTTTAAACCGGATAAAACCGGATTGAACCGGTGTAAACCGGTTGAAACCGGATAAAAACGGTTTGGAAGGGTTTAAATCGCTTTAAACTGGATAAAACCGGAATGAACCGGCTTAAACAGGTCTGAACCGGATAAAACCCGATTGAACAGGCTTAAACTGGTGTAAACAGCATAGAACCGGTTTAAAAAGGATAAAATCGGATTGAACCAGTTTAAACCGTTTTAAACCGGATAAAACCAGACAGAACCGGTTTAAACCGGATAAAACCTGATTGAACCGGTTTAAACCGGTTTCAACTGTATAGGACCGGATAGAACCGGTTTAAACTGAAGAAAACAGGATTGAACTGGTTTAAACCGGATAAAACCGGATTGAACCGGTTTAAACTGGTTTCAACCGGATAGAACCGGATAGAACCGGTTTAAACTGGATAAAACAGAATTGAACAGGCTTAAACCGGTTTAAACCGGATAAAACCGGATTGAACCGGTTCAAACCGGTTTAAACCGGATAAAACCAGATTGAACCGGTTTAAAACAGATAAAACCGGATTGGACCGGCTTAAACCGGTTTAAACCGGATAAAACCGGATTGAACCGGTTCAAACTGGTTTAAAACGGATAAAACCGGAATGAACTGGTTTAAACCGGTTTAAAACGGATAGAACCGGATAGAAACGGTTTATACCGGATAAAACCGGAATGAACTGGTTTAAACTGGTTTAAAACAGATAGAACCGGATAGAAACGGTATAAACCGGATAAAACCGGATTGAACCGGTGTAAACCGGTTGAAACCGGATGAAAACGGATTGAAAGGGTTTAAACCGGTTTAAACTTGATAAAACCGGAATGAACCGGCTTAAACAGGTCTAAACCGGATAAAACGCGATTGAACAGGCTTAAACTGGTATAAACAGCATAGAACCGGTTTAAACCGGATAAAACCGGATTGAACCGGTTTAAACCAGATAAAACCGGATTGAACCAGTTTAAACCGGTTTAAACCAAATAGAACCGGATAGAACTGGTTTAAACCAGACAAGACCTGATTGAAACGGTTTGAAACGGTTTAAACCGGAGAAAATCGGAATGAACCGGTTTAAACCGGATAAAACCGGATTGAACCGGTTTAAACTGGATTCAACCGGATAGAACCGGATAGAACCGGTTTAAACTGGATAAAACCGGATTGAACCGGCTTAAAACGGTTTAAACCGGATAAAACCGGATTGAACCGGTTCAATCCGGTTTAAACCGGATAAAACCAGATTGAACCGGTTTAAACCGGATAAAACCGGATTGAAAGGGCTTAAACCGGTTTAAACCGGATAAAACCGGATTGAACCGGTTCAAACCGGTTTAAACCGGATAAAACCAGAATGAACTGGTTTAAAATGGATAGAACCGGATAGAAACGGTTGAAACCGGATAAAACCGGATTGAACTGGTTTAAACCGGTTTAAAACGGATAAAACCGGTTTAAATCGGATAAAACCAAATTGAACCAGTTTAAACCGGATAAAACTGGACTGAACCGGTTTAAATCGGTTTAAACCGTATAAAACCGGATTGAACTGGATGAAACCGGTTTAAACTGGATAAACCGGATTGAATCGGTTAAAACCGGTTTAAACCGGATAAAACTAGATTGAACCGGTTTAAACCGGTTCAGACCGGATTGAACCCGATTAAACCGGTTTCAACCGGATAGAACCGGATAGAACCGGTTTAAACCGGATAAAACCAGATTGAACCGGTTTAAACCGGTTTAAAGCGGATAAAACGTTATTGAACCGGTTTAAAACGGATCAAACCGGATTGAACTGCTTTAAACCGGTTTCAACCGGATAGAACCGGATAGAACCGGTTTAAACTGGATAAAACCGGATTGAACCGGCTTAAACCGGTTTAAACAGGATTGAACCGGTTTAAACCGGATAAAACCGGATTGAACCGGTTCAAACCGGTTTAAACCGGATAAAACCGGAATGAACTGGTTTAAACCGGTTTAAAACGGATAGAACCAGATAGAAACGGTTTAAACCGGATAAAACCGGATTGAACCGGTGTAAACCGGTTGAAACCGGATAAAAACGGTTTGGAAGGGTTTAAATCGCTTTAAACTGGATAAAACCGGAATGAACCGGCTTAAACAGGTCTGAACCGGATAAAACCCGATTGAACAGGCTTAAACTGGTGTAAACAGCATAGAACCGGTTTAAAAAGGATAAAATCGGATTGAACCAGTTTAAACCGTTTTAAACCGGATAAAACCAGACAGAACTGGTTTAAACCGGATAAAACCTGATTGAACCGGTTTAAACCGGTTTCAACTGTATAGGACCGGATAGAACCGGTTTAAACTGAAGAAAACAGGATTGAACTGGTTTAAACCGGATAAAACCGGATTGAACCGGTTTAAACTGGCTTCAACCGGATAGAACCGGATAGAACCGGTTTAAACTGGATAAAACAGAATTGAACAGGCTTAAACCGTTTTAAACCGGATAAAACCGGATTGAACCGGTTCAAACCGGTTTAAACCGGATAAAACCAGATTGAACCGGTTTAAACCAGATAAAACCGGATTGGACCGGCTTAAACCGGTTTAAACCGGATAAAACCGGATTGAACTGGTTCAAACCGGTTTAAACCGGATAAAACCGGAATGAACTGGTTTAAACCGGTTTAAAACGGATAGAACCGGATAGAAACGGTTTATACCGGATAAAACCGGAATGAACTGGTTTAAACTGGTTTAAAACAGATAGAACCGGATAGAAACGGTATAAACCGGATAAAACCGGATTGAACCGGTGTAAACCGGTTGAAACCGGATGAAAACGGATTGAAAGGGTTTAAACCGGTTTAAACTTGATAAAACCGGAATGAACCGGCTTAAACAGGTCTAAACCGGATAAAACGCGATTGAACAGGCTTAAACTGGTATAAACAGCATAGAACCGGTTTAAACCGGATAAAACCGGATTGAACCGGTTTAAACCAGATAAAACCGGATTGAACCAGTTTAAACCGGTTTAAAACCAAATAGAACCGGATAGAACCGGTTTAAACCGGAAAAGACCTGATTGAAACGGTTTGAAACGGTTTAAACCGGAGAAAATCGGAATGAACCGGTTTAAACCGGATAAAACCGGATTGAACCGGTTTAAACTGGATTCAACCGGATAGAACCGGATAGAACCGGTTTAAACTGGATAAAACCGGATTGAACCGGCTTAAACCGGTTTAAACCGGATAAAACCGGATTGAACCGGTTCAATCCGGTTTAAACCGGATAAAACCAGATTGAACCGGTTTAAACCGGATAAAACCGGATTGAAAGGGCTTAAACCGGTTTAAACCGGATAAAACCGGATTGAACCGGTTCAAACCGGTTTAAACCGGATAAAACCAGAATGAACTGGTTTAAAACGGATAGAACCGGATAGAAACGGTTGAAACCGGATAAAACCGGATTGAACTGGTTTAAACCGGTTTAAAACGGATAAAACCGGTTTAAATCGGATAAAACCAAATTGAACCAGTTTAAACCGGATAAAACTGGACTGAACCGGTTTAAATCGGTTTAAACCGTATAAAACCGGATTGAACCGGATGAAACCGGTTTAAACTGGATAAACCGGATTGAATCGGTTAAAACCGGTTTAAACCGGATAAAACTAGATTGAACCGGTTTAAACCGGTTCAGACCGGATTGAACCCGATTAAACCGGTTTCAACCGGATAGAACCGGATAGAACCGGTTTAAACCGGATAAAACCAGATTGAACCGGTTTAAACCGGTTTAAAGCGGATAAAACCGGATTGAACCGGTTTAAACTGGATCAAACCGGATTGAACTGCTTTAAACTGGTTTCAACCGGATAGAAACGGATAGAACCGGTTTAAACTGGATAAAACCGGATTGAACCTGTTTAAACCGGTTTAAACTGGAGAAAACTGGATTGAACAGGTTTAAACCGGATAAAACCGGATTGACCCGGTTTAAACCGGTTTAAACCGGATAAAACCGGATTGAACCGGTTCAAACCGGTTTAAACCGGATAAAACCAAATTGAACCAGTTCAAACGGGATAAAATCAGATTGAACCGGTTAAAAACGGATAAAACCGGATTGAACTGGTTTAACCGGTTAAATCAGGATAGAACAGGATAGAACCGGTTTAAACCGATTTAAACAGGATAGAACCGGATAGAACCGGTTTAAACGAGATAAAAACGGATTGAACCGGTTTAAACCAGTCTAAACCGAATAAAACCGGTTTAAACTGGATAAAACCAGATTGAACCGGTTTAAACCAGATAAAACCGGATTGAACTGGTTCAACCGGGTTTAAACCGGATAAAACCGGAGTGAACTGGTTTAAACTGGATAAAACAGGATTGAACCGGTTGAAACCAGATAAAACCGGATTGAAACGTTTCAAACCGGTTTTAACCGGATAAAAACGGAATGAACCGGTTTAAACCGGATAAAACCGGACTGAACCGGTTTAAACCGGATAAAACCGGATTGAACCGGCTTAAACCGGTTTAAACAGGATTGAACCGGTTTAAACCGGATAAAACTGGATTGAACCGGTTCAAACCGGTTTAAACCGGATAAAACCGGAATGAACTGGTTTAAACCGGTTTAAAACGGATAGAACCGGATAGAAACGGTTTAAACCGGATAAAACCGGATTGAACCGGTGTAAACCGGTTGAAACCGGATAAAAACGGATTGGAAGGGTTTAAACCGCTTTAAACTGGATAAAACCGGAATGAACCGGCTTAAACAGGTCTGAACCGGATAAAACCCGATTGAACAGGCTTAAACTGCTATAAACAGCATAGAACCGGTTTAAAAAGGATAAAATCGGATTGAACCGGTTTAAACCGTTTTAAACCGGATAAAACCAGACAGAACCGGTTTAAACCGGATAAAACCTGATTGAACCGGTTTAAACCGGTTTCAACTGTATAGGACCGGATAGAACCGGTTTAAACCGGAGAAAACAGGATTGAACTGGTTTAAACCGGATAAAACCGGATTGAACAGGCTTAAACCGGTTTAAACCGGATAAAACCGGATTGAACCGGTTCAAACCGGTTTAAACCGGATAAAACCGGAATGAACTGGTTTAAACTGGTTTAAAACAGATAGAACCGGATAGAAACGGTATAAACCGGATAAAACCGGATAAAAACGGATTGAAAGGTTTTAAACCGGTTTAAACTTGATAAAACCGGAATGAACCGGCTTAAACAGGTCTAAACCGGATAAAACGCGATTGAACAGGCTTAAACTGGTATAAACAGCATAGAACCGGTTTAAACCGGATAAAACAGGATTGAACCGGTTTAAACCAGTTTAAACCGGATAAAAACAGACTGAACCGGTTTAAACCGGATAAAACCGGATTGAACCGGTTTAAACCGGTTTCAACTGTATAGAGCCGGATAGAACCGGTTTAAACCGGATAAAACAGGATTGAACTGGTTTAAACCGGATAAAACCGGATTGAACCGGTTTAAACTGGTTTCAACCAGATACAACTGGATAGAACCGGTTTAAACTGGATCAAACCGGATTGAACCGGCTTAAACCGGTTTAAACCGGATAAAACCGGATTGAACCGGTACAAACCGGTTTAAACCGGATAAAACCGGAATGAACTGGTTTAAACAGGTTTAAAACGGATAGAACCGGATAGAAATGGTTTAAACCGGATAAAACCGGATTGAACTGGATTAAACCTGTTTAAAACGGATAAAACCGGTTTAAACCGGATAAAACCAAATTGAACCAGTTTAAACCGGATAAAACCAGATTGAACCGGTTTAAAACGGATAAAACCAGATTGAACTAGTTTAAACCGGTTTAAACTAGATAGAAATGGATAGAACTGGTTTAAACTGGATAAAACCGAATTGAACCCGGTTTGAACGGGTCTAAACCGGATAGAAACGGATAGAACCGATTTAAACTGGATAAAACAGAATTGAACAGGCTTAAACCGGTTTTAAACCGGATAAAACCAGATTGAACCGGTTTAAACCAGATAAAACCGGATTGGACCGGCTTAAACGGGTTTAAACCGGATAAAACCGGATTGAACCGGTTCAAACCGGTTTAAACCGGATAAAACCGGAATGAACTGGTTTAAACCGGTTTAAAACGGATAGAACCGGATAGAAACGGTTTATACCGGATAAAACCGGAATGAACTGGTTTAAACGGGTTTAAAACAGATAGAACCGGATAGAAACGGTATAAACCGGAAAAAAACCGGATTGAACCGGTGTAAACCGGTTGAAACCGGATAAAAACGGATTGAAAGGGTTTAAACCGGTTTAAAATTGATAAAACTGGAATGAACCGGCTTAAACAGGTCTAAACCGGATAAAACGCGATTGAACAGGCTTAAACTGGTATAAACAGCATCGAACCGGTTTAAACCGTATAAAACCGGATTGAAACGGATGAAACCGGTTTAAACTGGATAAACCGGATTGAATCGGTTAAAACCGGTTTAAACCGGATAAAACTAGATTGAACCGGTTTAAACCGGATCAGACCGGATTGAACCCGATTAAACCGGTTTCAACCGGATAGAACCGGATAGAACCGGTTTAAACCGGATAAAACCGGATTGACCAGGTTTAAACCGGTTTAAAGCGGATAAAACCGGATTGAACCGGTTTAAACCGGATCAAACCGGATTGAACTGCTTTAAACCGGTTTCAACCGGATAGAAACGGATAGAACCGGTTTAAACTGGATAAAACCGGATTGAACCTGTTTAAACCGGTTTAAACTGGAGAAAACTGGATTGAACAGGTTTAAACCGGATAAAACCGGATTGACCCGGTTTAAACCGGTTTAAACCAGATAAAACCGGATTGAACTGGTTCAACCGGGTTTACACCGGATAAAACCGGAGTGAACTGGTTTAAACCGGATAATACTGGATTGAACCTGTTGAAACCAGATAAAACCGGTTTGAAACGTTTCAAACCGGTTTTAACCGGATAAAAACGGAATGAACCGGTTTAAACCGGATAAAACCGGACTGAACCGGTTTAAACCGGATAAAACCGGATTGAACTGGTTTAAACCGGTTTAAACCGGATAGAACCGGGCTAAACTGGTTTAAACCGGATAAAACCGGATAGAACCGGTTTAAACTGGATAAAACCGGATTGAACCAGTTCAAACCGGTTTAAACCGGATAAAACTGGATTGAACCGGTTCAAATCGGTTTCAACCGGATAACACCGGATTGAACCGGTTCAAACCGGTTTAAACAAGATAAAACAAAATTGAACCAGTTTAAACCGGATAAAACCAGATTGAACCGGTTTAAACCGGATCAAACCGGATTGAACCGGTTTCAACCGGATAGAACCGCATAGAACCGGTTCAAACCGGATAAAACCGGAGTGAAGCGGTTTAAACCGGTTCAAACCGGATAAAACCAGATTGAAACGGTTTAAACCGGTTTAAACCAGAAAAAACGGATTGAACCTGTTTAAACTGGATAAAACCGATTGAACCGGTTTAAACTGGATAAAACCAGATTGAACCGGTTTTAAACCGGATAAAAACGGATAGAACCGGTTTAAACCGGTTTAAACCAGATTGAACGGGATAGAACCGGTTTAAACCGTTTAAAACCGGATTGAACAGGTTTAAAACGGTTTAAACCGGTTCAAACCGGATGAAACTGAATGAACCGGTTTAAACCGTATAAAACTGGATTGAACTAGTTTAAACCGGTTTCAACCGGATAGAACCGGATAGAACCGGTTTAAACTGGATAAAACCGGATTGAACCAGCTAAAAACGGTTTAAACCGGATAAAACCTGATTGAACCTGTTCAAACCAGTTTAAACCGGATAAAACCGGAGTGAACTGGTTTAAACTGGATAAAACCGGATTGAACCAGTTCAAACCGGTTTAAACCGGATAAAACCGGAGTGAACTGGTTTAAACCGGATAAATCGGATTGAACCAGTTTAAACCTGTTTAAACCGGATAAAATCGGATTGAACCGGTTTAAACCGGATAAAACCGCATTGGACCGGTTTAAACTGCTTTCAACCGGATAGAACCGGATAGAACTGGTTTAAACTGGATAAAACCGGATTGAACCGGCTTAAACCGGTTTAAACAGGATTGAACCGGTTTAAACCGAATAAAACCGGATTGAACCGGTTCAAACCGGTTTAAACCGGATAAAACCGGAATGAACTGGTTTAAACCGGTTTAAAACGGATAGAACCAGATAGAAACGGTTTAAACCGGATAAAACCGGATTGAACTGCTTTAAACCGGTTTCAACCGGATAGAACCGGATAGAACCGGTTTAAACTGGATAAAACCGGATTGAACCGGCTTAAACCGGTTTAAACAGGATTGAACCGGTTTAAACCGAATAAAACCGGATTGAACCGGTTCAAACCGGTTTAAACCGGATAAAACCGGAATGAACTGGTTTAAACCGGTTTAAAACGGATAGAACCAGATAGAAACGGTTTAAACCGGATAAAACCGGATTGAACCGGTGTAAACCGGTTGAAACCGGATAAAACGGTTTGGAAGGGTTTAAATCGCTTTAAACTGGATAAAACCGGAATGAACCGGCTTAAACAGGTCTGAACCGGATAAAACCCGATTGAACAGGCTTAAACTGGTGTAAACAGCATAGAACCGGTTTAAAAAGGATAAAATCGGATTGAACCAGTTTAAACCGTTTTAAACCGGATAAAACCAGACAGAACCGGTTTAAACCGGATAAAACCTGATTGAACCGGTTTAAACCGGTTTCAACTGTATAGGACCGGATAGAACCGGTTTAAACTGAAGAAAACGGGATTGAACTGGTTTAAACCGGATAAAACCGGATTGAACCGGTTTAAACTGGCTTCAACCGGATAGAACCGGATAGAACCGGTTTAAACTGGATAAAACAGGATTGAACAGGCTTAAACCGGTTTAAACCGGATAAAACCGGATTGAACTGGTTCAAACCGGTTTAAACCGGATAAAACCGGAATGAACTGGTTTAAACCGGTTTAAAACGGATAGAACCGGATAGAAACGGTTTATACCGGATAAAACCGGAATGAACTGGTTTAAACTGGTTTAAAACAGATAGAACCGGATAGAAACGGTATAAACCGGATAAAACCGGATTGAACCGGTGTAAACCGGTTTGAAACCGGATGAAAACGGATTGAAAGGGTTTAAACCGGTTTAAACTTGATAAAACCGGAATGAACCGGCTTAAACAGGTCTAAACCGGATAAAACGCGATTGAACAGGCTTAAACTGGTATAAACAGCATAGAACCGGTTTAAACCGGATAAAACCGGATTGAACCGGTTTAAACCAGATAAACCGGATTGAACCAGTTTAAACCGGTTTAAACCAAATAGAACCGGATAGAACCGGTTTAAACCGGACAAGACCTGATTGAAACGGTTTGAAACGGTTTAAACCGGAGAAAATCGGAATGGACCGGTTTAAACCGGATAAAACCGGATTGAACCGGTTTAAACTGGATTCAACCGGATAGAACCGGATAGAACCGGTTAAACTGGATAAAACCGGATTGAACCGGCTTAAACCGGTTTAAACCGGATAAAACCGGATTGAACCGGTTCAATCCGGTTTAAACCGGATAAAACCAGATTGAACCGGTTTAAACCGGATAAAACCGGATTGAAAGGGCTTAAACCGGTTTAAACCGTATAAAACCGGATTGAACCGGTTCAAACCGGTTTAAACCGGATAAAACCAGAATGAACTGGTTTAAAACGGATAGAACCGGATAGAAACGGTTGAAACCGGATAAAACCGGATTGAACTGGTTTAAACCGGTTTAAAACGGATAAAACCGGTTTAAATCGGATAAAACCAAATTGAACCAGTTTAAACCGGATAAAACTGGACTGAACCGGTTTAAATCGGTTTAAACCGTATAAAACCGGATTGAACCGGATGAAACCGGTTTAAACTGGATAAACCGGATTGAATCGGTTAAAACCGGTTTAAACCGGATAAAACTAGATTGAACCGGTTTAAACCGGTTCAGACCGGATTGAACCCGATTAAACCGGTTTCAACCGGATAGAACCGGATAGAACCGGTTTAAACCGGATAAAACCAGATTGAACCGGTTTAAACCGGTTTAAAGCGGATAAAACCGGATTGAACCGGTTTAAACTGGATCAAACCGGATTGAACTGCTTTAAACTGGTTTCAACCGGATAGAAACGGATAGAACCGGTTTTAAACTGGATAAAACCGGATTGAACCTGTTTAAACCGGTTTAAACTGGAGAAAACTGGATTGAACAGGTTTAAACCGGATAAAACCGGATTGACCCGGTTTAAACGGTTTAAACCGGATAAAACCGGATTGAACCGGTTCAAACCGGTTTAAACTGGATAAAACCAAATTGAACCAGTTCAAACGGGATAAAATCAGATTGAACCGGTTAAAAAACGGATAAAACCGGATTGAACTGGTTTAACCGGTTAAATCAGGATAGAACAGGATAGAACCGGTTTAAACCGATTTAAACAGGATAGAACCGGATAGAACCGGTTTAAACGAGATAAAAACGGATTGAACCGGTTTAAACCAGTCTAAACCGGATAAAACCGGTTTAAACTGGATAAAACCAGATTGAAACCGGTTTAAACCAGATAAAACCGGATTGAACTGGTTCAACCGGGTTTAAACCGGATAAAACCGGAGTGAACTGGTTTAAACCGGATAAAACAGGATTGAACCGGTTGAAACCAGATAAAACCGGATTGAAACGTTTCAAACCGGTTTTAACCGGATAAAAAACGGAATGAACCGGTTTAAAACCGGATAAAACCGGACTGAACCGGTTTTAAACCGGATAAAACCGGATTGAACCGGCTTAAACCGGTTTAAACAGGATTGAACCGGTTTAAACCGGATAAAACTGGATTGAACCGGTTCAAACCGGTTTAAACCGGATAAAACCGGAATGAACTGGTTTAAACCGGTTTAAAACGGATAAAAACGGATTGGAAGGGTTTAAACCGCTTTAAACTGGATAAAACCGGAATGAACCGGCTTAAACAGGTCTGAACCGGATAAAACCCGATTGAACAGGCTTAAACTGCTATAAACAGCATAGAACCGGTTTAAAAAGGATAAAATCGGATTGAACCGGTTTAAACCGTTTTAAACCGGATAAAACCAGACAGAACCGGTTTAAACCGGATAAAACCTGATTGAACCGGTTTAAACCGGTTTCAACTGTATAGGACCGGATAGAACCGGTTTAAACCGGAGAAAACAGGATTGAACTGGTTTAAACCGGATAAAACCGGATTGAACCGGTTTAAACTGGTTTCAACCAGATAGAACCGGATAGAACCGGTTTAAACTGGATAAAACAGGATTGAACAGGCTTAAACCGGTTTAAACCGGATAAAACCGGATTGAACCGGTTCAAACCGGTTTAAACCGGATAAAACCAGATTGAACCGGTTTAAACCAGATAAAACCGGATTGGACCGGCTTAAACCGGTTTAAACCGGATAAAACCGGATTGAACTGGTTCAAACCGGTTTAAACCGGATAAAACCGGAATGAACTGGTTTAAACCGGTTTAAAACGGATAGAACCGGATAGAAACGGTTTATACCGGATAAAACCGGAATGAACTGGTTTAAACTGGTTTAAAACAGATAGAACCGGATAGAAACGGTATAAACCGGATAAAACCGGATTGAACCGGTGTAAACCGGTTGAAACCGGATGAAAACGGATTGAAAGGGTTTAAACCGGTTTAAACTTGATAAAACCGGAATGAACCGCTTAAACAGGTCTAAACCGGATAAAACGCGATTGAACAGGCTTAAACTGGTATAAACAGCATAGAACCGGTTTAAACCGGATAAAACCGGATTGAACCGGTTTAAACCAGATAAAACCGGATTGAACCAGTTTAAACCGGTTTAAACCAAATAGAACCGGATAGAACCGGTTTAAACCGGACAAGACCTGATTGAAACGGTTTGAAACGGTTTAAACCGGAGAAAATCGGAATGAACCGGTTTAAACCGGATAAAACCGGATTGAACCGGTTTAAACTGATTCAACCGGATAGAACCGGATAGAACCGGTTTAAACTGGATAAAACCGGATTGAACCGGCTTAAACCGGTTTAAACCGGATAAAACCGGATTGAACCGGTTCAATCCGGTTTAAACCGGATAAAACCAGATTGAACCGGTTTAAACCGGATAAAACCGGATTGAAAGGGCTTAAACCGGTTTAAACCGGATATAAAACAGGATTGAACCGGTTCAAACCGGTTTAAACCGGATAAAACCAGAATGAACTGGTTTAAACGGATAGAACCGGATAGAAACGGTTGAAACCGGATAAAACCGGATTGAACTGGTTTAAACCGGTTTAAAACGGATAAAACCGGTTTAAATCGGATAAAACCAAATTGAACCAGTTTAAACCGGATAAAACTGGACTGAACCGGTTTAAATCGGTTTAAACCGTATAAAACCGGATTGAACCGGATGAAACCGGTTTAAACTGGATAAACCGGATTGAATCGGTTAAAACCGGTTTTAAACCGGATAAAACTAGATTGAACCGGTTTAAACCGGTTCAGACCGGATTGAACCCGATTAAACCGGTTTCAACCGGATAGAACCGGATAGAACCGGTTTAAACCGGATAAAACCAGATTGAACCGGTTTAAACCGGTTTAAAGCGGATAAAACCGGATTGAACCGGTTTAAACTGGATCAAACCGGATTGAACTGCTTTAAACTGGTTTCAACCGGATAGAAACGGATAGAACCGGTTTAAACTGGATAAAACCGGATTGAACCTGTTTAAACCGGTTTAAACTGGAGAAAACTGGATTGAACAGGTTTAAACCGGATAAAACCGGATTGACCCGGTTTAAAACCGGTTTAAACCGGATAAAACCGGATTGAACCGGTTTCAAACCGGTTTAAACCGGATAAAACCAAATTGAACCAGTTCAAACGGGATAAAATCAGATTGAACCGGTTAAAAACGGATAAAACCGGATTGAACTGGTTTAACCGGTTAAATCAGGATAGAACAGGATAGAACCGGTTTAAACCGATTTAAACAGGATAGAACCGGATAGAACCGGTTTAAACGAGATAAAAACGGATTGAACCGGTTTAAACCAGTCTAAACCGGATAAAACCGGTTTAAACTGGATAAAACCAGATTGAACCGGTTTAAACCAGATAAAACCGGATTGAACTGGTTCAACCGGGTTTAAACCGGATAAAACCGGAGTGAACTGGTTTAAACCGGATAAAACAGGATTGAACCGGTTGAAACCAGATAAAACCGGATTGAAACGTTTCAAACCGGTTTTAAACCGGATAAAAACGGAATGAACTGGTTTAAACAGGATAAAACCGGACTGAACCGGTTTAAACCGGATAAAACTGGATTGAACCGGCTTAAACCGGTTTAAACAGGATTGAACCGGTTTAAACCGGATAAAACTGGATTGAACCGGTTCAAACCGGTTTAAACCGGATAAAACCGGAATGAACTGGTTTAAACCGGTTTAAAACGGATAGAACCGGATAGAAACGGTTTAAAACCGGATAAAACCGGATTGAACCGGTGTAAACCGGTTGAAACCGGATAAAAACGGATTGGAAGGGTTTAAACCGCTTTAAACTGGATAAAACCGGAATGAACCGGCTTAAACAGGTCTGAACTGGATAAAACCCGATTGAACAGGCTTAAACTGCTATAAACAGCATAGAACCGGTTTAAAAAGGATAAAATCGGATTGAACCGGTTTAAACCGTTTTAAACCGGATAAAACCAGACAGAACCGGTTAAACCGGATAAAACCTGATTGAACCGGTTTAAACCGGTTTCAACTGTATAGGACCGGATAGAACCGGTTTAAACCGGAGAAAACAGGATTGAACTGGTTTAAACCGGATAAAACCGGATTGAACCGGTTTAAACTGGTTTCAACCAGATAGAACCGGATAGAACCGGTTTAAACTGGATAAAACAGGATTGAACAGGCTTAAACCGGTTTAAACCGGATAAAACCGGATTGAACCGGTTCAAACCGGTTTTAAACCGGATAAAACCGGAATGAACTGGTTTAAACTGGTTTAAAACAGATAGAACCGGATAGAAACGGTATAAACCGGATAAAACCGGATAAAAACGGATTGAAAGGTTTTAAACCGGTTTAAACTTGATAAAACCGGAATGAACCGGCTTAAACAGGTCTAAACCGGATAAAACGCGATTGAACAGGCTTAAACTGGTATAAACAGCATAGAACCGGTTTAAACCGGATAAAACAGGATTGAACCGGTTTAAACCAGTTTAAACCGGATAAAAACAGACTGAACCGGTTTAAACCGGATAAAACCGGATTGAACCGGTTTAAACCGGTTTCAACTGTATAGAGCCGGATAGAACCGGTTTAAACCGGATAAAACAGGATTGAACTGGTTTAAACCGGATAAAACCGGATTGAACCGGTTTAAACTGGTTTCAACCAGATACAACTGGATAGAACCGGTTTAAATTGGATCAAACCGGATTGAACCGGCTTAAACGGTTTAAACCGGATAAAACCGGATTGAACCGGTACAAACCGGTTTAAACCGGATAAAACCGGAATGAACTGGTTTAAACAGGTTTAAAACGGATAGAACCGGATAGAAATGGTTTAAACCGGATAAAACCGGATTGAACTGGATTAAACCTGTTTAAAACGGATAAACCGGTTTAAACCGGATAAAACCAAATTGAACCAGTTTAAACCGGATAAAACCAGATTGAACCGGTTTAAAACGGATAAAACCAGATTGAACTAGTTTAAACCGGTTTAAACTAGATAGAAATGGATAGAACTGGTTTTAAACTGGATAAAACCGAATTGAACCGGTTTGAACGGGTCTAAACCGGATAGAAACGGATAGAACCGATTTAAACTGGATAAAACAGAATTGAACAGGCTTAAACCGGTTTAAACCGGATAAAACCGGATTGAACCGGTTCAAACCGGTTTAAACCGGATAAAACCAGATTGAACCGGTTTAAACCAGATAAAACCGGATTGGACCGGCTTAAACGGGTTTAAACCGGATAAAACCGGATTGAACCGGTTCAAACCGGTTTAAAACCGGATAAAACCGGAATGAACTGGTTTAAACCGGTTTTAAACGGATAGAACCGGATAGAAACGGTTTATACC
Organism: Cynocephalus volans; assembly: GCF_027409185.1. NCBI lineage: Eukaryota > Metazoa > Chordata > Mammalia > Dermoptera > Cynocephalidae > Cynocephalus > Cynocephalus volans. Next base: position 246,425 of record NW_026902421.1, on the reverse strand, counting down.
GGATAAAACCGGAATGAACTGGTTTAAACGGGTTTAAAACAGATAGAACCGGATAGAAACGGTAATAAACCGGAAAAAAACCGGATTGAACCGGTGTAAACCGGTTGAAACCGGATAAAAACGGATTGAAAGGGTTTAAACCGGTTTAAAATTGATAAAACTGGAATGAACCGGCTTAAACAGGTCTAAACCGGATAAAACGCGATTGAACAGGCTTAAACTGGTATAAACAGCATCGAACCGGTTTAAACCGTATAAAACCGGATTGAAACGGATGAAACCGGTTTAAACTGGATAAACCGGATTGAATCGGTTAAAACGGTTTAAACCGGATAAAACTAGATTGAACCGGTTTAAACCGGATCAGACCGGATTGAACCCGATTAAACCGGTTTCAACCGGATAGAACCGGATAGAACCGGTTTAAACCGGATAAAACCGGATTGAACAGGTTTAAACCGGTTTAAAGCGGATAAAACCGGATTGAACCGGTTTAAACCGGATCAAACCGGATTGAACTGCTTTAAACCGGTTTCAACCGGATAGAAACGGATAGAACCGGTTTAAACTGGATAAAACCGGATTGAACCTGTTTAAACCGGTTTAAACTGGAGAAAACTGGATTGAACAGGTTTAAACCGGATAAAACCGGATTGACCCGGTTTAAACCGGTTTAAACCAGATAAAACCGGATTGAACTGGTTCAACCGGGTTTACACCGGATAAAACCGGAGTGAACTGGTTTAAACCGGATAAAACTGGATTGAACCTGTTGAAACCAGATAAAACCGGTTTGAAACGTTTCAAACCGGTTTTAACCGGATAAAAACGGAATGAACCGGTTTTAAACCGGATAAAACCGGACTGAACCGGTTTAAACCGGATAAAACCGGATTGAACTGGTTTAAACCGGTTTAAAACCGGATAGAACCGGGCTAAACTGGTTTAAACCGGATAAAACCGGATAGAACCGGTTTAAACTGGATAAAACCGGATTGAACCAGTTCAAACCGGTTTAAACCGGATAAAACTGGATTGAACCGGTTCAAATCGGTTTCAACCGGATAACACCGGATTGAACCGGTTCAAACCGGTTTAAACAAGATAAAACAAAATTGAACCAGTTTAAACCGGATAAAACCAGATTGAACCGGTTTTAAACCGGATCAAACAGGATTGAACCGGTTTCAACCGGATAGAACCGCATAGAACCGTTTAAACCGGATAAAACCGGAGTGAAGCGGTTTAAACCGGTTCAAACCGGATAAAACCAGATTGAAACGGTTTAAACCGGTTTAAACCAGAAAAAACGGATTGAACCTGTTTAAACTGGATAAAACCGATTGAACCGGTTTAAACTGGATAAAACCAGATTGAACCGGTTTAAACCGGATAAAAACGGATAGAACCGGTTTAAACCGGTTTAAACCAGATTGAACGGGATAGAACCGGTTTAAACCGTTTAAAACCGGATTGAACAGGTTTAAAACGGTTTAAACCGGTTCAAACCGGATGAAACTGGAATGAACCGGTTTAAACCGTATAAAACTGGATTGAACTAGTTTAAACCGGTTTCAACCGGATAGAACCGGATAGAACCGGTTTAAACTGGATAAAACCGGATTGAACCAGCTAAAAACGGTTTAAAACCGGATAAAACCTGATTGAACCTGTTCAAACCAGTTTAAACCGGATAAAACCGGAGTGAACTGGTTTAAACCGGATAAAACCGGATTGAACCAGTTCAAACCGGTTTAAACCGGATAAAACCGGAGTGAACTGGTTTAAACCGGATAAATCGGATTGAACCAGTTTAAACCTGTTTAAACCGGATAAAATCGGATTGAACCGGTTTAAACCGGATAAAACCGCATTGGACCGGTTTAAACTGCTTTCAACCGGATAGAACCGGATAGAACTGGTTTAAACTGGATAAAACCGGATTGAACCGGCTTAAACCGGTTTTAAACAGGGATTGAACCGGTTTAAACCGGATAAAACCGGATTGAACCGGTTCAAACCGGTTTTAAACCGGATAAAACCGGAATGAACTGGTTTAAACCGGTTTAAAACGGATAGAACCGGATAGAAACGGTTTAAACCGGATAAAACCGGATTGAACCGGTGTAAACCGGTTGAAACCGGATAAAAACGGATTGGAAGGGTTTATACCGCTTTAAACTGGATAAAACCGGAATGAACCGGCTTAAACATGTCTGAACTGGATAAAACCCAATTGAACAGGCTTAAACTGGTGTAAACAGCATAGAACCGGTTTAAACCGGATAAAACCGGATTGAACCGGTTTAAACCAGATAAAACCGGATTGAACCAGTTTAAACCGGTTTTAAACCAAATAGAACCGGATAGAACCGGTTTAAACCGGACAAGACCTGATTGAAACGGTTTGAAACGGTTTAAACCGGAGAAAATCGGAATGAACCGGTTTAAACCGGATAAAACCGGATTGAACCGGTTTAAACTGGATTCAACCGGATAGAACCGGATAGAACCGGTTTAAACTGGATAAAACCGGATTGAACCGGCTTAAACCGGTTTAAACCGGATAAAACCGGATTGAACCGGTTCAATCCGGTTTAAACCGGATAAAACCAGATTGAACCGTTTAAACCGGATAAAACCGGATTGAAAGGGCTTAAACCGGTTTAAACCGGATAAAACCGGATTGAACCGGTTCAAACCGGTTAAAACCGGATAAAACCAGAATGAACTGGTTTAAAACGGATAGAACCGGATAGAAACGGTTGAAACCGGATAAAACCGGATTGAACTGGTTTAAACCGGTTTAAAACGGATAAAACCAGTTTAAATCGGATAAAACCAAATTGAACCAGTTTAAACCGGATAAAACTGGACTGAACCGGTTTAAATCGGTTTAAACCGTATAAAACCGGATTGAACCGGATGAAACCGGTTTAAACTGGATAAACCGGATTGAATCGGTTAAAACCGGTTTTAACCGGATAAAACTAAATTGAACCGGTTTAAACCGGTTCAGACCGGATTGAACCCGATTAAACCGGTTTCAACCGGATAGAACCGGATAGAACCGGTTTAAAACCGGATAAAACCAGATTGAACCGGTTTAAACCGGTTTAAAGCGGATAAAACGTTATTGAACCGGTTTAAAACGGATCAAACCGGATTGAACTGCTTTAAACCGGTTTCAACCGGATAGAACCGGATAGAACCGGTTTAAACTGGATAAAACCGGATTGAACCGGCTTAAACCGGTTTAAACAGGATTGAACCGGTTTAAACCGGATAAAACCGGATTGAACCGGTTTCAAACCGGTTTAAACCGGATAAAACCGGAATGAACTGGTTTAAACCGGTTTAAAACGGATAGAACCAGATAGAAACGGTTTAAACCGGATAAAACCGGATTGAACCGGTGTAAACCGGTTGAAACCGGATAAAAACGGTTTGGAAGGGTTTAAATCGCTTTAAACTGGATAAAACCGGAATGAACCGCTTAAACAGGTCTGAACCGGATAAAACCCGATTGAACAGGCTTAAACTGGTGTAAACAGCATAGAACCGGTTTAAAAAGGATAAAATCGGATTGAACCAGTTTAAACCGTTTTAAACCGGATAAAACCAGACAGAACCGGTTTAAACCGGATAAAACCTGATTGAACCGGTTTAAACCGGTTTCAACTGTATAGGACCGGATAGAACCGGTTTAAACTGAAGAAAACAGGATTGAACTGGTTTAAACCGGATAAAACCGGATTGAACCGGTTTAAACTGGCTTCAACCGGATAGAACCGGATAGAACCGGTTTAAACTGGATAAAACAGGATTGAACAGGCTTAAACCGGTTTAAACCGGATAAAACCGGATTGAACTGGTTCAAACCGGTTTAAACCGGATAAAACCGGAATGAACTGGTTTAAACCGGTTTAAAACGGATAGAACCGGATAGAAACGGTTTATACCGGATAAAACCGGAATGAACTGGTTTAAACTGGTTTAAAACAGATAGAACCGGATAGAAACGGTATAAACCGGATAAAACCGGATTGAACCGGTGTAAACCGGTTGAAACCGGATGAAAACGGATTGAAAGGGTTTAAACCGGTTTAAACTTGATAAAACCGGAATGAACCGGCTTAAACAGGTCTAAACCGGATAAAACGCGATTGAACAGGCTTAAACTGGTATAAACAGCATAGAACCGGTTTAAACCGGATAAAACCGGATTGAACCGGTTTAAACCAGATAAAACCGGATTGAACCAGTTTAAACCGGTTTAAACCAAATAGAACCGGATAGAACCGGTTTAAACCGGACAAGACCTGATTGAAACGGTTTGAAACGGTTTAAACCGGAGAAAATCGGAATGGACCGGTTTAAACCGGATAAAACCGGATTGAACCGGTTTAAACTGGATTCAACCGGATAGAACCGGATAGAACCGGTTTAAACAGGATAAAACCGGATTGAACCGGCTTAAACCGGTTTAAACCGGATAAAACCGGATTGAACCGGTTCAATCCGGTTTAAACCGGATAAAACCAGATTGAACCGGTTTAAACCGGATAAAACCGGATTGAAAGGGCTTAAACCGGTTTAAACCGTATAAAACCGGATTGAACCGGTTCAAACCGGTTTAAACCGGATAAAACCAGAATGAACTGGTTTAAAACGGATAGAACCGGATAGAAACGGTTGAAACCGGATAAAACCGGATTGAACTGGTTTAAACCGGTTTAAAACGGATAAAACTGGTTTAAATCGGATAAAACCAAATTGAACCAGTTTAAACCGGATAAAACTGGACTGAACCGGTTTAAATCGGTTTAAACCGTATAAAACCGGATTGAACCGGATGAAACCGGTTTAAACTGGATAAACCGGATTGAATCGGTTAAAACCGGTTTAAACCGGATAAAACTAGATTGAACCGGTTTAAACCGGTTCAGACCGGATTGAACCCGATTAAACCGGTTTCAACCGGATAGAACCGGATAGAACCGGTTTAAACCGGATAAAACCAGATTGAACCGGTTTAAACCGGTTTAAAGCGGATAAAACCGGATTGAACCGGTTTAAACTGGATCAAACCGGATTGAACTGCTTTAAACTGGTTTCAACCGGATAGAAACGGATAGAACCGGTTTAAACTGGATAAAACCGGATTGAACCTGTTTAAACCGGTTTAAACTGGAGAAAACTGGATTGAACAGGTTTAAACCGGATAAAACCGGATTGACCCGGTTTAAACCGGTTTAAACCGGATAAAACCGGATTGAACCGGTTCAAACCGGTTTAAACCGGATAAAACTAAATTGAACCAGTTCAAACGGGATAAAATCAGATTGAACCGGTTAAAAACGGATAAAACCGGATTGAACTGGTTTAACCGGTTAAATCAGGATAGAACAGGATAGAACCGGTTTAAACCGATTTAAACAGGATAGAACCGGATAGAACCGGTTTAAACGAGATAAAAACGGATTGAACCGGTTTAAACCAGTCTAAACCGGATAAAACCGGTTTAAACTGGATAAAACCAGATTGAACCGGTTTAAACCAGATAAAACCGGATTGAACTGGTTCAACCGGGTTTAAACCGGATAAAACCGGAGTGAACTGGTTTAAACCGGATAAAACAGGATTGAACCGGTTGAAACCAGATAAAACCGGATTGAAACGTTTCAAACCGGTTTTAACCGGATAAAAACGGAATTAACCGGTTTAAACCGGATAAAACCGGACTGAACCGGTTTAAACCGGATAAAACCGGATTGAACCGGCTTAAACCGGTTTAAACAGGATTGAACCGGTTTAAACCGGATAAAACTGGATTGAACCGGTTCAAACCGGTTTAAACCGGATAAAACCGGAATGAACTGGTTTAAACCGGTTTAAAACGGATAGAACCGGATAGAAACGGTTTAAACCGGATAAAACCGGATTGAACCGGTGTAAACCGGTTGAAACCGGATAAAAACGGATTGGAAGGGTTTAAACCGCTTTAAACTGGATAAAACCGGAATGAACCGGCTTAAACAGGTCTGAACCGGATAAAACGCGATTGAACAGGCTTAAACTGCTATAAACAGCATAGAACCGGTTTAAAAAGGATAAAATCGGATTGAACCGGTTTAAACCGTTTTAAACCGGATAAAACCAGACAGAACCGGTTTAAACCGGATAAAACCTGATTGAACCGGTTTAAACCGGTTTCAACTGTATAGGACCGGATAGAACCGGTTTAAACCGGAGAAAACAGGATTGAACTGGTTTAAACCGGATAAAACCGGATTGAACCGGTTTAAACTGGTTTCAACCAGATAGAACCGGATAGAACCGGTTTAAACTGGATAAAACAGGATTGAACAGGCTTAAACCGGTTTAAACCGGATAAAACCGGATTGAACCGGTTCAAACCGGTTTAAACCGGATAAAACCGGAATGAACTGGTTTAAACTGGTTTAAAACAGATAGAACCGGATAGAAACGGTATAAACCGGATAAAACCGGATAAAAACGGATTGAAAGGTTTTAAACCGGTTTAAACTTGATAAAACCGGAATGAACCGGCTTAAACAGGTCTAAAACGGATAAAACGCGATTGAACAGGCTTAAACTGGTATAAACAGCATAGAACCGGTTTAAACCGGATAAAACAGGATTGAACCGGTTTAAACCAGTTTAAACCGGATAAAAACAGACTGAACCGGTTTAAACCGGATAAAACCGGATTGAACCGGTTTAAACCGGTTTCAACTGTATAGAGCCGGATAGAACCGGTTTAAACCGGATAAAACAGGATTGAACTGGTTTAAACCGGATAAAACCGGATTGAACCGGTTTAAACTGGTTTCAACCAGATACAACTGGATAGAACCGGTTTAAACTGGATCAAACCGGATTGAACCGGCTTAAACCGGTTTAAACCGGATAAAACCGGATTGAACCGGTACAAACCGGTTTAAACCGGATAAAACCGGAATGAACTGGTTTAAACAGGTTTAAAACGGATAGAACCGGATAGAAATGGTTTAAACCGGATAAAACCGGATTGAACTGGATTAAACCTGTTTAAAACGGATAAAACCGGTTTAAACCGGATAAAACCAAATTGAACCAGTTTAAACCGGATAAAACCAGATTGAACCGGTTTAAAACGGATAAAACCAGATTGAACTAGTTTAAACCGGTTTAAACTAGATAGAAATGGATAGAACTGGTTTAAACTGGATAAAACCGAATTGAACCGGTTTGAACGGGTCTAAACCGGATAGAAACGGATAGAACCGATTTAAACTGGATAAAACAGAATTGAACAGGCTTAAACCGGTTTAAACCGGATAAAACCGGATTGAACCGGTTCAAACCGGTTTAAACCGGATAAAACCAGATTGAACCGGTTTAAACCAGATAAAACCGGATTGGACCGGCTTAAACGGGTTTAAACCGGATAAAACCGGATTGAACCGGTTCAAACCGGTTTAAACCGGATAAAACCGGAATGAACTGGTTTAAACCGGTTTAAAACGGATAGAACCGGATAGAAACGGTTTATACCGGATAAAACCGGAATGAACTGGTTTAAACGGGTTTAAAACAGATAGAACCGGATAGAAACGGTATAAACCGGAAAAAACCGGATTGAACCGGTGTAAACCGGTTGAAACCGGATAAAAACGGATTGAAAGGGTTTAAACCGGTTTAAAATTGATAAAACTGGAATGAACCGGCTTAAACAGGTCTAAACCGGATAAAACGCGATTGAACAGGCTTAAACTGGTATAAACAGCATCGAACCGGTTTAAACCGTATAAAACCGGATTGAAACGGATGAAACCGGTTTAAACTGGATAAACCGGATTGAATCGGTTAAAACCGGTTTAAACCGGATAAAACTAGATTGAACCGGTTTAAACCGGATCAGACCGGATTGAACCCGATTAAACCGGTTTCAACCGGATAGAACCGGATAGAACCGGTTTAAACCGGATAAAACCGGATTGAACAGGTTTAAACCGGTTTAAAGCGGATAAAACCGGATTGAACCGGTTTAAACCGGATCAAACCGGATTGAACTGCTTTAAACCGGTTTCAACCGGATAGAAACGGATAGAACCGGTTTAAACTGGATAAAACCGGATTGAACCTGTTTAAACCGGTTTAAACTGGAGAAAACTGGATTGAACAGGTTTAAACCGGATAAAACCGGATTGACCCGGTTTAAACCGGTTTAAACCAGAGAAAACCGGATTGAACTGGTTCAACCGGGTTTACACCGGATAAAACCGGAGTGAACTGGTTTAAACCGGATAAAACTGGATTGAACCTGTTGAAACCAGATAAAACCGGTTTGAAACGTTTCAAACCGGTTTTAACCGGATAAAAACGGAATGAACCGGTTTAAACCGGATAAAACCGGACTGAACCGGATTAAACCGGATAAAACCGGATTGAACTGGTTTAAACCGGTTTAAACCGGATAGAACCGGGCTAAACTGGTTTAAACCGGATAAAACCGGATAGAACCGGTTTAAACTGGATAAAACCGGATTGAACCAGTTCAAACCGGTTTAAACCGGATAAAACTGGATTGAACCGGTTCAAATCGGTTTCAACCGGATAACACCGGATTGAACCGGTTCAAACCGGTTTAAACAAGATAAAACAAAATTGAACCAGTTTAAACCGGATAAAACCAGATTGAACCGGTTTAAACCGGATCAAACCGGATTGAACCGGTTTCAACCGGATAGAACCGCATAGAACCGGTTTAAACCGGATAAAACCGGAGTGAAGCGGTTTAAACCGGTTCAAACCGGATAAAACCAGATTGAAACGGTTTAAACCGGTTTAAACCAGAAAAAACGGATTGAACCTGTTTAAACTGGATAAAACCGATTGAACCGGTTTAAACTGGATAAAACCAGATTGAACCGGTTTAAACCGGATAAAAACGGATAGAACCGGTTTAAACCGGTTTAAACCAGATTGAACGGGATAGAACCGGTTTAAACCGTTTAAAACCGGATTGAACAGGTTTAAAACGGTTTAAACCGGTTCAAACCGGATGAAACTGGAATGAACCGGTTTAAACCGTATAAAACTGGATTGAACTAGTTTAAACCGGTTTCAACCGGATAGAACCGGATAGAACCGGTTTAAACTGGATAAAACCGGATTGAACCAGCTAAAAACGGTTTAAACCGGATAAAACCTGATTGAACCTGTTCAAACCGGTTTAAACCGGATAAAACCGGAGTGAACTGGTTTAAACCGGATAAAACCGGATTGAACCAGTTCAAACCGGTTTAAACCGGATAAAACCGGAGTGAACTGGTTTAAACCGGATAAATCGGATTGAACCAGTTTAAACCTGTTTAAACCGGATAAAATCGGATTGAACCGGTTTAAACCGGATAAAACCGCATTGGACCGGTTTAAACTGCTTTCAACCGGATAGAACCGGATAGAACTGGTTTAAACTGGATAAAACCGGATTGAACCGGCTTAAACCGGTTTAAACAGGATTGAACCGGTTTAAACCGGATAAAACCGGATTGAACCGGTTCAAACCGGTTTAAACCGGATAAAACCGGAATGAACTGGTTTAAACCGGTTTAAAACGGATAGAACCGGATAGAAACGGTTTTAAACCGGATAAAACCGGATTGAACCGGTGTAAACCGGTTGAAACCGGATAAAAACGGATTGGAAGGGTTTATACCGCTTTAAACTGGATAAAACCGGAATGAACCGGCTTAAACATGTCTGAACTGGATAAAACCCAATTGAACAGGCTTAAACTGGTGTAAACAGCATAGAACCGGTTTAAAAAGGATAAAATCGGATTGAACCGGTTTAAACCGTTTTAAACCGGATAAAACCAGACAGAACCGGTTTAAACCGGATAAAACCTGATTGAACCGGTTTAAACCGGTTTCAACTGTATAGGACCGGATAGAACCGGTTTAAACCGGAGAAAACAGGATTGAACTGGTTTAAACCGGATAAAACCGGATTGAACCGGTTTAAACCAGATAAAACCGGATTGAACCAGTTTAAACCGGTTTAAAGCAAATAGAACCGGATAGAACCGGTTTAAACCGGACAAGACCTGATTGAAACGGTTTGAACCGGTTTAAACCGGAGAAAATCGGAATGAACCGGTTTAAACCGGATAAAACCGGATTGAACTGGTTTAAACTGGATTCAACCAGATAGAACCGGATAGAACCGGTTTAAACTGGATAAAACCGGATTGAACCGGCTTAAACCGGTTTAAACCGGATAAAACCGTATTGAACCGGTTCAATCTGGTTTAAACCGGATAAAACCAGATTGAACCGGTTTAAACCGGAAAAACCGGATTGAAAGGGCTTAAACCGGTTTAAACCGGATAAAACCGGATTGAACCGGTTTAAACTGGTTTCAACCGGATAGAACCGGATAGAACTGGTTTAAACTGGATAAAACAGAATTGAACAGGCTTAAACCGGTTTAAACCGGATAAAACCGGATTGAACCGGTTCAAACCGGTTTAAACCGGATAAAACCAGATTGAACCGGTTTAAACCAGATAAAACCGGATTGGACCGGCTTAAACCGGTTTAAACCGCATAAAACCGGATTGAACCGGTTCAAACCGGTTTAAACCGGATAAAACAGGAATGAACAGGTTTAAACCGGTTTAAAACGGATAGAACCGGATAGAAACGGTTGAAACCGGATAAAACCGGATTGAACCCGTTTAAACCGGTTTAAAGCGGATAAAAACGGATTGAACTGGTTTAAACCGGATCAAACCGGATTGAACTGCTTTAAACCGGTTTCAACCGGATAGAAACGGATAGAACCGGTTTAAACTGGATAAAACCGGATTGAACCTGTTTAAACCGGTTTAAACTGGAGAAAACTGGATTGAACAGGTTTAAACCGGATAAAACCGGATTGACCCGGTTTAAACCGGTTTAAACCGGATAAAACCGGATTGAACCGGTTCAAACCGGTTTAAACCGGATAAAACCAAATTGAACCAGTTTAAACGGGATAAAATCAGATTGAACTGGTTAAAAACGGATAAAACCGGATTGAACCAGTTTAAACCCGTTTAAACCAGATGGAAACTAATAGAACCGGTTTAAACCGGATAAAACCGGATTGAACTGGTTTAACTGGCTAAATCAGGATAGAACAGGATAGAACCGGTTTAAACCGATTTAAACAGGATAGAACCGGATAGAACCAGTTTAAACGAGATAAAAACGGATTGAACCGGTTTAAACCAGTCTAAACCGGATAAAACCGGTTTAAACCGGATAAAACCAGATTGAACCGGTTTAAACCAGATAAAACCGGATTGAACTGGTTCAACCGGGTTTAAACCGGATAAAACCGGAGTGAACTGGTTTAAACCGGATAAAACAGGATTGAACCGGTTGAAACCAGATAAAACCGGATTGAAACGTTTCAAACCGGTTTTAACAGGATAAAAACGGAATGAACCGGTTTAAACCGGATAAAACCGGATTGAACCGGTTTAAACCGGATAAAACCGGATTGAACTGGTTTAAACCGGTTTAAACCGGATAGAACCGGGCTAAACTGGTTTAAACCGGATAAAACCGGATAGAACCGGTTTAAACTGGATAAATCGGGATTGAACCAGTTCAAACCGGTTTAAACCGGATGAAACTGGATTGAAACGGTTCAAACCGGTTTCAACCGGATAACACCGGATTGAACCGGTTCAAACCGGTTTAAACAAGATAAAACAAAATTGAACCAGTTTAAACCGGATAAAACCAGATTGAACCGGTTTAAACCGGATCAAACCGGATTGAACCGTTTTCAACCGGATAGAACCGCATAGAACTGGTTTAAACCGGATAAAACCGGAGTGAAGCGGTTTAAACCGGTTCAAACCGGATAAAACCAGATTGAAACGGTTTAAACCGGTTTAAACCAGAAAAAACGGATTGAACCGGTTTAAACTGGATAAAACCGATTGAACCGGTTTAAACCGGATAAAACCAGATTGAACCGGTTTAAACCAGATAAAAACGGATAGAACCGGTTTAAACCGGTTTAAACCAGATTGAAGGGGTTAGAACCGGTTTAAACCGTTTAAAACCGGATTGAACAGGTTTAAAATGGTTTAAACCGGTTCAAACCGGATGAAACCGGAATGAACCGGTTTAAACCGTATAAAACCGGATTGAACTAGTTTAAACCGGTTTCAACCGGATAGAACCGGATAGAACCGGTTTAAACTGGATAAAACCGGATTGAACCGGTTTAAACCGGATAAAACCAGATTGAACCGGTTTAAACCAGATAAAAACGGATAGAACCGGTTTAAACCGGTTTAAACCAGATTGAAGGGGTTAGAACCGGTTTAAACCGTTTAAAACCGGATTGAACAGGTTTAAAATGGTTTAAACCGGTTCAAACCGGATGAAACCGGAATGAACCGGTTTAAACCGTATAAAACCGGATTGAACTAGTTTAAACCGGTTTCAACCGGATAGAACCGGATAGAACCGGTTTAAACTGGATAAAACCGGATGGAACCAGCTAAAAACGGTTTAAACCGGATAAAACCGGATTGAACCGGTTCAAACCAGTTTAAACCGGATAAAACCGGAGTGAACTGGTTTAAACCGGATAAAACCGGATAGAACCAGTTCAAACCGGTTTAAACCGGATAAAACCGGAGTGAACTGGTTTAAAACGGATAAAACCGGATTGAACCAGTTTAAACCGGTTTAAACCGGATAAAATCGGATTGAACCGGTTTAAACCGGATAAAACCGCATTGAACCGGTTTAAACTGGTTTCAACCGGATAGAATCGGATAGAACCGGTTTAAACTGGATAAAACCAGATTGAACTGGTTCAAACCGGTTTAAACCGGATAAAACCGGAATGAACTGGTTTAAACCAGTTTAAAACGGATAGAACTGGATAGAAACGGTTTAAACCGGATAAAACCCGATTGAACCGGTGTAAACCGGTTGAAACCGGATAAAAACGGATTGGAAGGGTTTAAACCGCTTTAAACTGGATAAAACCGGAATGAACCGGCTTAAACAGGTCTGAACCGGATAAAACCCGATTGAACAGGCTTAAACTGGTGTAAACAGCATAGAACCGGTTTAAAAAGGATAAAATCGGATTGAACCGGTTTAAACCGTTTTAAACCGGATAAAACCAGACAGAACCGGTTTAAACCGGATAAAACCTGATTGAACCGGTTTAAACCGGTTTCAACTGTATAGGACCGGATAGAACCGGTTTAAACCGGAGAAAACAGGATTGAACTGGTTTAAACCGGATAAAACCAGATTGAACCGGTTTAAACCAGATAAAACCGGATTGAACCAGTTTAAACCGGTTTAAACCAAATAGAACGGGATAGAACCGGTTTAAACCGGACAAGACCTGATTGAAACGGTTTGAACCAGTTTAAACCGGAGAAAATCGGAATGAACCAGTTTCAACCGGATAAAACCGGATTGAACCGGTTTAAACTGGATTCAACCGGATAGAACCGGATAGAACCGGTTTAAACTGGATAAAACCGGATTGAACCGGCTTAAACTGGTTTAAACCGGATAAAACCGGATTGAACCGGTTCAATCCGGTTTAAACCGGATAAAACCAGATTGAACCGGTTTAAACGGATAAAACCAGATTGAAAGGGCTTAAACCGGTTTAAACCGGATAAAACCGGATTGAACCGGTTCAAACCGGTTAAAACCGGATAAAACCAGAATGAACTGGTTTAAAACGGACAGAACCGGATAGAAACGGTTGAAACCGGATAAAACCGGATTGAACTGGATTAAACCGGTCTAAAACGGATAAAACCGGTTTAAAACGGATAAAACCAAATTGAACCAGTTTAAACCGGATAAAACCAGATTGAACCGGTTTAAGCCGGATAAAACTGGACTGAACTGGTTTAAATCGGTTTAAACCGTATAAAACCTGATTGAACCGGATGAAACCGGTTTAAACTGGATAAACCGGATTGAATCGGTTAAAACCGGTTTAAACCGGATAAAACTAGATTGAACCGGTTTAAACCGGATCAGACCGGATTGAACCCGATTAAACCGGTTTCAACCGGATAGAACCGGATAGAACCGGTTTAAACCGGATTGAACCGGTTTAAACCGGTTTAAAGCGGATAAAACCGGATTGAACCGGCTTAAACCGGTTTAAACAGGATTGAACCGGTTTAAACCGGATAAAACCGGATTGAACCGGTTCAAACCAGTTTAAACCGGATAAAACCGGAATGAACTGGTTTAAACCGGTTTAAAACGGATAGAACCGGATAGAAACGGTTTAAACCGGATAAAACCGGATTGAACCGGTGTAAACTGGTTGAAACCGGATAAAAACGGATTGGAAGGGTTTAAACCGCTTTAAACTGGATAAAACCGGAATGAACCGGCTTAAACAGGTCTGAACCGGATAAAACCCGATTGAACAGGCTTAAACTGGTGTAAACAGCATAGAACCGGTTTAAAAAGAATAAAATCGGATTGAACCGGTTTAAACCGTTTTAAACCGGATAAAACCAGACAGAACCGGTTTAAACCGGATAAAACCTGATTGAACCGGTTTAAACCGGTTTCAACTGTATAGGACCGGATAGAACCGGTTTAAACCGGAGAAAACAGGATTGAACTGGTTTAAACCGGATAAAACCGGATTGAACCGGTTTAAACTGGTTTCAACCGGATAGAACCGGATAGAACCGGTTTAAACTGGATAAAACAGAATTGAACAGGCTTAAACCGGTTTAAACCGGATAAAACCGGATTGAACCGGTTCAAACCGGTTTAAACCGGATAAAACCAGATTGAACCGGTTTAAACCAGATAAAACCGGATTGGACCGGCTTAAACCGGTTTAAACCGGATAAAACCGGATTGAACCGGTTCAAACCGGTTTAAACCGGATAAAACCGGAATGAACTGGTTTAAACGGGTTTAAAACGGATAGAACCAGATAGAAACGGTTTATACCGGATAAAACCGGAATGAAGTGGTTTAAACTGGTTTAAAACAGATAGAACCGGATAGAAACGGTATAAACCAGATAAAACCGGATTGAACCGGTGTAAACCGGTTGAAACTGGATATAAACGGATTGAAAGGGTTTAAACCGGTTTAAACTTGATAAAACCGGAATGAACCGGCTTAAACATGTCTAAACCGGATAAAACGCGATTGAACAGGCGTAAACTGGTATAAACAGCATAGAACCGGTTTAAACCGGATAAAACCGGATTGAACCGGTTTAAACCAGATAAAACCGGATTGAACCAGTTTAAACCGGTTTAAACCAAATAGAACCGGATAGAACCGGTTTAAACTGGATAAAACCGGATTGAACCGGCTTAAACCGGTTTAAACAGGATTGAACCGGTTTAAACCGGATAAAACCGGATTGAACCGGTTTGAACTGGATTCAACCGGATAGAACCGGATAGAACCGGTTTAAACTGGATAAAACCGGATTGAACCGGCTTAAACCGGTTTAAACCGGATAAAACCGGATTGAACCGGTTCAGTCCGGTTTAAACCGGATAAAACCAGATTGAACCGGTTTAAACCGGATAAAACCGGATTGAAAGGGCTTAAACCGGTTTAAACCGGATAAAACCGGATTGAACCGGTTCAAACCGGTTTAAACCGGATAAAAACAGAATGAACTGGTTTAAAACGGATAGAACCGGATAGAAACGGTTGAAACCAGATAAAACCGGACTGAACTGGATTAAACCGGTTTAAAACGAATAAAACCAGTTTAAATCGGATAAAACCAAATTGAACCAGTTTAAACCGGATAAAACCAGATTGAACCGGTTTAAGCCGGATAAAACTGGACTGAACTGGTTTAAATCGGTTTAAACCGTATAAAATCGGATTGAACCGGATGAAACCGGTTTAAACTGGATAAACCGGATTGAATCGGTTAAAACCGGTTTAAACCGGATAAAACTAGATTGAACCGGTTTAAACCGGATCAGACCGGATTGAAACCGATTAAACCGGTTTCAACCGGATAGAACCGGATAGAACCGGTTTAAACCGGATTGAACCGGTATAAACCGGTTTAAAGCGGATAAAACCGGATTGAACCAGTTTAAACCGGATAAAACCGGATTGAACTGCTTTAAACCGGTTTCAACCGGATAGAAACGGATAGAACCGGTTTAAACTGGATAAAACCGGATTGAACCGGCTTAAACCGGTTTAAACAGGATTGAACCGGTTTAAACCGGATAAAACCGGATTGAACCGGTTCAAACCGGTTTAAACCGGATAAAACCGGAATGAACTGGTTTAAACCGGTTTAAAACGGATAGAACCAGATAGAAACGGTTTAAACCGGATAAAACCGGATTGAACCGGTGTAAACTGGTTGAAACCGGATAAAAACGGATTTGAAGGGTTTAAACCGCTTTAAACTGGATAAAACCGGAATGAACCGGCTTAAACAGGTCTGAACCGGATAAAACCCGATTGAACAGGCTTAAACTGGTGTAAACAGCATAGAACCGGTTTAAAAAGGATAAAATCGGATTGAACCGGTTTAAACCGTTTTAAACCGGATAAAACCAGACAGAACCGGTTTAAACCGGATAAAACCTGATTGAACCGGTTTAAACCGGTTTCAACTGTATAGGACCGGATAGAACCGGTTTAAACTGGATAAAACAGAATTGAACAGGCTTAAACCGGTTTAAACCGGATAAAACCGGATTGAACCGGTTCAAACCGGTTTAATCCGGATAAAACCAGATTGAACCGGTTTAAACCAGATAAAACCGGATTGGACCGGCTTAAACCGGTTTAAACCGGATAAAACCGGATTGAACCGGTTCAAACTGGTTTAAACCGGATAAAACCGGAATGAACTGGTTTAAACCGGTTTAAAACGGATAGAACCGGATAGAAACGGTTTATACCGGATAAAACTGGAATGAACTGGTTTAAACTGGTTTAAAACAGATAGAACCGGATAGAAACGGTATAAACCGGATAAAACCGGATTGAACCGGTGTAAACCGGTTGAAACCGGATAAAAACGGATTGAAATGGTTTAAACCGGTTTAAACTTGATAAAACCGGAATGAACCGGCTTAAACAGGTCTAAACCGGATAAAACGCGATTGAACAGGCTTAAACTGGTATAAACAGCATAGAACCAGTTTAAACCGGATAAAACAGGATTGAACCGGTTTAAACCAGATAAAACTGGATTGAACCAGTTTAAACCGGTTTAAAACAAATAGAACCGGATAGAACCGGTTTAAACCGGACAATACCTGATTGAAACGGTTTGAACCGGTTTAAACCGGAGAAAATCGGAATGAACCGTTTAAAACCGGATAAAACCGGATTGAACCGGTTTAAACTGGATTCAACCGGATAGAACCGGATAGAACCGGTTTAAACTGGATAAAACCGGATTGAACCGGCTTAAACCGGTTTAAACCGGATAAAACCGGATTGAACCGGTTCAGTCCGGTTTAAACCGGATAAAACCAGATTGAACCGGTTAAAACCGGATAAAACCGGATTGAAAGGGCTTAAACCGGTTTAAACCGGATAAAACCGGATTGAACCGGTTCAAACTGGTTTAAACCGGATAAAACCAGAATGAACTGGTTTAAAACGGATAGAACCGGATAGAAACGGTTGAAACCGGATAAAACCGGATTGAACTGGATTAAACCGGTTTAAAACGGATAAAACCGGTTTAAATCGGATAAAACCAAATTGAACCAGTTTAAACCGGATAAAACCAGATTGAACCGGTTTAAGCCGGATAAAACTGGACTGAACCGGTTTAAATCGGTTTAAACCGTATAAAAACGGATTGAACCGGATGAAACCGGTTTAAACTGGATAAACCGGATTGAATCGGTTAAAACCGGTTTAAACCAGATAAAACTAGATTGAACCGGTTTAAACCGGATCAGACCGGATTGAACCCGATTAAACCGGTTTCAACCGGATAGAACCGGATAGAACCGGTTTAAACCGGATAAAACCGGATTGAACCGGTTTAAACCGGTTTAAAGCGGATAAAACCGGATTGAACCGGTTTAAACCGGTTTCAACTGTATAGGACCGGATAGAACCGGTTTAAACCGGAGAAAACAGGATTGAACTGGTTTAAACCGGATAAAACCGGATTGAACCGGTTTAAACTGGTTTCAACCGGATAGAACCGGATAGAACCGGTTTAAACTGGATAAAACAGAATTGAACAGGCTTAAACCGGTTTAAACCGGATAAAACCGGATTGAACCGGTTCAAACCGGTTTAAACCGGATAAAACCAGATTGAACCGGTTTAAACCAGATAAAACCGGATTGGACCGGCTTAAACCGGTTTAAACCGGATAAAACCGGATTGAACCGGTTCAAACCGGTTTAAACCGGATAAAACCGGAATGAACTGGTTTAAACGGGTTTAAAACGGATAGAACCAGATAGAAACGGTTTATACCGGATAAAACCGGAATGAAGTGGTTTAAACTGGTTTAAAACAGATAGAACCGGATAGAAACGGTATAAACCAGATAAAACCGGATTGAACCGGTGTAAACCGGTTGAAACTGGATATAAACGGATTGAAAGGGTTTAAACCGGTTTAAACTTGATAAAACCGGAATGAACCGGCTTAAACATGTCTAAACCGGATAAAACGCGATTGAACAGGCGTAAACTGGTATAAACAGCATAGAACCGGTTTAAACCGGATAAAACCGGATTGAACCGGTTTAAACCAGATAAAACCGGATTGAACCAGTTTAAACCGGTTTAAACCAAATAGAACCGGATAGAACCGGTTTAAACTGGATAAAACCGGATTGAACCGGCTTAAACCGGTTTAAACAGGATTGAACCGGTTTAAACCGGATAAAACCGGATTGAACCGGTTTGAACTGGATTCAACCGGATAGAACCGGATAGAACCGGTTTAAACTGGATAAAACCGGATTGAACCGGCTTAAACCGGTTTAAACCGGATAAAACCGGATTGAACCGGTTCAGTCCGGTTTAAACCGGATAAAACCAGATTGAACCGGTTTAAACCGGATAAAACCGGATTGAAAGGGCTTAAACCGGTTTAAACCGGATAAAACCGGATTGAACCGGTTCAAACCGGTTTAAACCGGATAAAAACAGAATGAACTGGTTTAAAACGGATAGAACCGGATAGAAACGGTTGAAACCAGATAAAACCGGACTGAACTGGATTAAACCGGTTTAAAACGAATAAAACCAGTTTAAATCGGATAAAACCAAATTGAACCAGTTTAAACCGGATAAAACCAGATTGAACCGGTTTAAGCCGGATAAAACTGGACTGAACTGGTTTAAATCGGTTTAAACCGTATAAAATCGGATTGAACCGGATGAAACCGGTTTAAACTGGATAAACCGGATTGAATCGGTTAAAACCGGTTTAAACCGGATAAAACTAGATTGAACCGGTTTAAACCGGATCAGACCGGATTGAAACCGATTAAACCGGTTTCAACCGGATAGAACCGGATAGAACCGGTTTAAACCGGATTGAACCGGTATAAACCGGTTTAAAGCGGATAAAACCGGATTGAACCAGTTTAAACCGGATAAAACCGGATTGAACTGCTTTAAACCGGTTTCAACCGGATAGAAACGGATAGAACCGGTTTAAACTGGATAAAACCGGATTGAACCGGCTTAAACCGGTTTAAACAGGATTGAACCGGTTTAAACCGGATAAAACCGGATTGAACCGGTTCAAACCGGTTTAAACCGGATAAAACCGGAATGAACTGGTTTAAACCGGTTTAAAACGGATAGAACCAGATAGAAACGGTTTAAACCGGATAAAACCGGATTGAACCGGTGTAAACTGGTTGAAACCGGATAAAAACGGATTTGAAGGGTTTAAACCGCTTTAAACTGGATAAAACCGGAATGAACCGGCTTAAACAGGTCTGAACCGGATAAAACCCGATTGAACAGGCTTAAACTGGTGTAAACAGCATAGAACCGGTTTAAAAAGGATAAAATCGGATTGAACCGGTTTAAACCGTTTTAAACCGGATAAAACCAGACAGAACCGGTTTAAACCGGATAAAACCTGATTGAACCGGTTTAAACCGGTTTCAACTGTATAGGACCGGATAGAACCGGTTTAAACTGGATAAAACAGAATTGAACAGGCTTAAACCGGTTTAAACCGGATAAAACCGGATTGAACCGGTTCAAACCGGTTTAATCCGGATAAAACCAGATTGAACCGGTTTAAACCAGATAAAACCGGATTGGACCGGCTTAAACCGGTTTAAACCGGATAAAACCGGATTGAACCGGTTCAAACTGGTTTAAACCGGATAAAACCGGAATGAACTGGTTTAAACCGGTTTAAAACGGATAGAACCGGATAGAAACGGTTTATACCGGATAAAACTGGAATGAACTGGTTTAAACTGGTTTAAAACAGATAGAACCGGATAGAAACGGTATAAACCGGATAAAACCGGATTGAACCGGTGTAAACCGGTTGAAACCGGATAAAAACGGATTGAAATGGTTTAAACCGGTTTAAACTTGATAAAACCGGAATGAACCGGCTTAAACAGGTCTAAACCGGATAAAACGCGATTGAACAGGCTTAAACTGGTATAAACAGCATAGAACCAGTTTAAACCGGATAAAACAGGATTGAACCGGTTTAAACCAGATAAAACTGGATTGAACCAGTTTAAACCGGTTTAAAACAAATAGAACCGGATAGAACCGGTTTAAACCGGACAATACCTGATTGAAACGGTTTGAACCGGTTTAAACCGGAGAAAATCGGAATGAACCGTTTAAAACCGGATAAAACCGGATTGAACCGGTTTAAACTGGATTCAACCGGATAGAACCGGATAGAACCGGTTTAAACTGGATAAAACCGGATTGAACCGGCTTAAACCGGTTTAAACCGGATAAAACCGGATTGAACCGGTTCAGTCCGGTTTAAACCGGATAAAACCAGATTGAACCGGTTAAAACCGGATAAAACCGGATTGAAAGGGCTTAAACCGGTTTAAACCGGATAAAACCGGATTGAACCGGTTCAAACTGGTTTAAACCGGATAAAACCAGAATGAACTGGTTTAAAACGGATAGAACCGGATAGAAACGGTTGAAACCGGATAAAACCGGATTGAACTGGATTAAACCGGTTTAAAACGGATAAAACCGGTTTAAATCGGATAAAACCAAATTGAACCAGTTTAAACCGGATAAAACCAGATTGAACCGGTTTAAGCCGGATAAAACTGGACTGAACCGGTTTAAATCGGTTTAAACCGTATAAAAACGGATTGAACCGGATGAAACCGGTTTAAACTGGATAAACCGGATTGAATCGGTTAAAACCGGTTTAAACCAGATAAAACTAGATAGAACCGGTTTAAACCGGATAAAACTGGATTGAACCGGTTCAAACCGGTTTAAACCGGATAACACCGGATTGAACCGGTTCAAACCGGTTTAAACAAGATAAAACAAAATTGAACCAGTTTAAACCGGATAAAACCAGGTTGAACCGGTTTAAAATGCATAAAACAAGATTGAACAAGTTTAAACCGGTTTAAACCGGATAGAAACGTATATAACCGGTTTAAACTATATAAAACTGGACTGAACCAGTTTAAATCGGTTTAAACCGGATAAAACCGGATTGAACCAGATTAAACCAGTTTATACTGGATAAACCGGATTGAATCGGTTAAAACCGGTTTAAACCGGATAAAACCAGATTGAACCGGTTTCAACCGGATAGAACCGGATAGAACCGGTTTAAACCGGATAAAACCGGATTGAAGCGGTTTAAACCGGTTCAAACCGGATAAAACCAGATTGAAACGGTTTAAACCGGTTTAAACCAGAAAAAACGGATTGAACCGGTTTAAACTGGATAAAACCGATTGAACCGGTTTAAACCGGATAAAACCAGATTGAACCGGTTTAAACCGGATAAAAACGGATAGAACCGGTTTAAACCGGTTTAAACCAGATTGAACGGGATAGAACCGGTTTAAACCGTTTAAAACCGGATTGAACAGGTTTAAACCGGTTTAAACCGGTTCAAACTGGATGAAACCGGAATGAACTGGTTTAAACCGTATAAAACCGGATTGAACTAGTTTAAACCGGTTTCAACCGGATAGAACCGGATAGAACCGGTTTAAACTGGATAAAACCGGATTGAACCAGCTAAAAACGGTTTAAACCGGATAAAACCGGATTTAACCGGTTCAAACCGGTTTAAACCGGATAAAACCGGAGTGAACTGGTTTAAACCGGATAAAACCGGATTGAACCGGTTTAAACTGGTTTCAACCAGATAGAACCGGATAGAACCGGTTTCAACTGGATAAAACCGGATTGAACCGGTTCAAACCGGTTTAAAAAGGATAAAACCGGAGTGAACTGGTTTAAACCGGTTTAAAACGGATAGAACTGGATAGAAATGGTTTAAACCGGATAAAACCGGATTGAACCGGTGTAAACCAGTTGAAACCGGATAAAAACGGATTGGAAGGGTTTAAACCGCTTTAAACTGGATAAAACCAGAATGAACCGGCTTAAACAGGTCTGAACCGGATAAAACCCGATTGAACAGGCTTAAACTGCTATAAACAGCATAGAACCGGTTTAAAAAGGATAAAATCGGATTGAACCGGTTTAAACCGTTTTAAACCGGATAAAACCAGACAGAACCGGTTTAAACCGGATAAAACCTGATTGAACCGGTTTAAACCGGTTTCAACTGTATAGGACCGGATAGAACCGGTTTAAACCGGAGAAAACAGGATTGAACTGGTTTAAACCGGATAAAACCGGATTGAACCGGTTTAAACTGGTTTCAACCAGATAGAACCTGATAGAACCGGTTTAAACTGGATAAAACAGGATTGAACACGCTTAAACCGGTTTAAACCGGATAAAACCGGATTGAACCGGTTCAAACCGGTTTAAACCGGATAAAACCAGATTGAACCGGTTTAAACCGGATAAAACCGGATTGAACCGGTTCAAACCGGTTTAAACCGGATAAAACCAAATTGAACCAGTTTAAACGGGATAAAATCAGATTGAACCGGTTAAAAACGGATAAAACCGGATTGAACCAGTTTAAACCCGTTTAAACCAGATGGAAACTAATAGAACCGGTTTAAACTGGATAAAACCGGATTGAACTGGTTTAACCGGTTAAATCAGGATAGAACAGGATAGAACCGGTTAAAACCGATTTAAACAGTATAGAACCGGATAGAACCGGTTTAAACGAGATAAAAACGGATTGAACCGGTTTAAACCAGTCTAAACCGGATAAAACCGGTTTAAACCGGATAAAACCAGATTGAACCGGTTTAAACCGGATAAAACCGGAGTGAACTGGTTTAAACCGGATATAACAGGATTGAACTGGTTGAAACCAGATAAAACCGGATTGAAACGTTTCAAACCGGTTTTAACCGGATAAAAACGGAATGAACCGGTTTAAACCGGATAAAACCGGACTGAACCGGTTTAAACCGGATAAAACCGGATTGAACTGGTTTAAACCGGTTTAAACCGGATAGAACTGGGCTAAACCGGTTTAAACCGGATAAAACCGGATAGAACCGGTTTAAACTGGATAAAACCGGATTGAACCAGTTCAAACCGGTTTAAACCGGATAAAACTGGATTGAACCGGTTCAAACCGGTTTAAACAAGATAAAACAAAATTGAACCAGTTTAAACCGGATAAAACCAGATTGAACCGGTTTAAAATGCATAAAACCAGATTGAACAAGTTTAAACCGGTTTAAACCGGATAGAAACGTATATAACCGGTTTAAACTGGATAAAACCGGACTGAACCAGTTTAAATCGGTTTAAACCGGATAAAACCGGAATGAACCGGATTAAACCAGTTTATACTGGATAAACCGGATTGAATCGGTTAAAACCGGTTTAAATCGGATAAAACCAGATTGAACCGGTTTAAACCGGATGAAACCGGATTGAACCGGTTTCAACCGGATAGAACCGCATAGAACCGGTTTAAACCGGATAAAACCGGATTGAAGCGGTTTAAACCGGTTCAAACCGGATAAAACCAGATTGAAACGGTTTAAACCGGTTTAAACCAGAAAAAACGGATTGAACCGGTTTAAACTGGATAAAACCGATTGAACCGGTTTAAACCGGCTAAAACCAGATTCAACCGGTTTAAACCGGATAAAAACGGATAGAACCGGTTTAAACCGGTTTAAACCAGATTGAACGGGTTAGAACCGGTTTAAACCGTTTAAAACCGGATTGAACAGGTTTAAGATGGTTTAAACCGGTTCAAACCGGATGAAACCGGAATGAACCGGTTTAAACCGTATAAAACCGGATTGAACTAGTTTAAACCGGTTTCAACCGGATAGAACCGGATAGAACCGGTTTAAACTGGATAAAACCGGATTGAACCAGCTAAAAACGGTTTAAACCGGATAAAACCGGATTGAACCGGTTCAAACCGGTTTAAACCGGATAAAACCGGAGTGAACTGGTTTAAACCGGATAAAACAGGATTGAACCAGTTCAAACCGGTTTAAACCGGATAAAACCGGAGTGAACTGGTTTAAAACGGATAAAACCGGATTGAACCAGTTTAAACCGGTTTAAACCGGATAAAATCGGATTGAACCGGTTTAAACCGGATAAAACCGCATTGAACCGGTTTAAACTGGTTTCAACCGGATAGAACCGGATAGAACCGGTTTAAACTGGATAAAACCGGATTGAAGCGGCTTAAACCGGTTTAAACAGGATTGAACCGGTTTAAACCGGATAAAACCAGATTGAACCGGTTCAAACCGGTTTAAACCGGATAAAACCGGAATGAACTAGTTTAAACCGGTTTAAAACGGATAGAAGTGGATAGAAACGGTTTAAACCGGATAAAACCGGATTGAACCGGCTTAAACAGGTCTGAACCAGATAAAACCCGATTGAACAGGCTTAAACTGGTGTAAACAGCATAGAACCAGTTTAAAAAGGATAAAATCGGATTGAACCGGTTTAAACCGTTTTAAACCGGATAAAACCAGACAGAACCGGTTTAAACCGGATAAAACCTGATTGAACCGGTTTAAACCGGTTTCAACTGCATAGGACCGGATAGAACCGGTTTAAACCGGAGAAAACAGGATTGAACTGGTTTAAACCGGATAAAACCAGATTGAACCGGTTTAAACTGGATAAAACCGGATTGAACAGGCTTAAACCGGTTTAAACCGGATAAAACCGGATTGAACCGGTTCAATCCGGTTTAAACCGGATAAAACCAGATTGAACCGGTTTAAACTGGATAAAACCGGATTGAAAGGGCTTAAACCGGTTTAAACCGGATAAAACCAGAATGAACTGGTTTAAAACGGATAGAACCGGATAGAAACGGTTGAAACCGGATAAAACCGGATTGAACTGGATTAAACCGGTTTAAAACGGATAAAACCGGTTTAAAACGGATAAAACCAAATTGAACCAGTTTAAACCGGATCAAACCAGATTGAACCGGTTTAAGCCGGATAAAACTGGACTGAACCGGTTTAAATCGGTTTAAACCGTATAAAACCGGATTGAACCGGATGAAACCGGTTTAAACTGGATAAACTGGATTGAATCGGTTAAAACCGGTTTAAACCGGATAAAACTAGATTGAACCGGTTTAAATCGGATCAGACCGGATTGAACCCGATTAAACCGGTTTCAACCGGATAGAAC
The DNA here is from genome assembly GCF_027409185.1 of Cynocephalus volans. Classification (NCBI taxonomy): domain Eukaryota; kingdom Metazoa; phylum Chordata; class Mammalia; order Dermoptera; family Cynocephalidae; genus Cynocephalus; species Cynocephalus volans. The sequence goes on along the minus strand of NW_026902421.1, from coordinate 220,576 downwards.
CGGATAGAACCGGTTTAAACCGGATTGATCCGGTTTAAACCGGTTTAAAGCGGATAAAACCGGATTGAACTGGTTTAAACCGGTTTAAAACGGATTGAACTGCTTTAAACCGGTTTCAACCGGATAGAACCGGATAGAACCGGTTTAAACTGGATAAAACCGGATTGAACCGGCTTAAACCGGTTTAAACAGGATTGAACCGGTTTAAACCGGATAAAAACGGAATGAACTGGTTTAAACCGGTTTAAAACGGATAGAACCGGATAGAAACGGTTTAAACCGGATAAAACCGGATTGAACCGGTGTAAACTGGTTGAAACCGGATAAAAACGGATTGGAAGGGTTTAAACCGCTTTAAACTGGATAAAACCGGAATGAACCGGCTTAAACAGGTCTGAACCGGATAAAACCCGATTGAACAGGCTTAAACTGGTGTAAACAGCATAGAACCGGTTTTAAAAGGATAAAATCGGGTTTAACCGGTTTAAACCATTTTAAACCGGATAAAACAAGACAGAACCGGTTTAAACCGGATAAAACCTGATTGAACCGGTTTAAACTGGTTTCAACTGTATAGGACCGGATAGAACCGGTTTAAACCGGAGAAAACAGGATTGAACTGGTTTAAACCGGATAAAACCGGATTGAACCGGTTTAAACTGGTTTCAACCGGATAGAACCGGATAGAAACGGTATAAACCGGATAAAACCGGATAAAAACGGATTGAAAGGGTTTAAACCGGTTTAAACTTGATAAAACCGGAATGAACCGGCTTAAACAGGTCTAAACCGGATAAAACGCGATTGAACAGGCTTAAACTGGTATAAACAGCATAGAACCGGTTTAAACCGGATAAAACCGGATTGAACCGGTTCAAACCGGTTTAAACCGGATAAAACCAGATTGAACCGGTTTAAACCGGATAAAACCGGATTGAACCGGTTCAAACCGGTTTAAACCGGATAAAACCAAATTGAACCAGTTTAAACAGGATAAAATCAGATTGAACCGGTTAAAAACGGATAAAACCGGATTGAACCAGTTTAAACCCGTTTAAACCAGATGGAAACTAATAGAACCGGTTTAAAACGGATAAAACCGGATTGAACTGGTTTAACCGGTTAAATCAGGATAGAACAGGATAGAACCAGTTAAAACCGATTTAAACAGTATAGAACCGGATAGAACCGGTTTAAACGAGATAAAAACGGATTGAACCGGTTTAAACCAGTCTAAACCGGATAAAACCGGTTTAAACCGGATAAAACCAGATTGAACCGGTTTAAACCGGATAAAACCGGAGTGAACTGGTTTAAACCGGATATAACAGGATTGAACTGGTTGAAACCAGATAAAACCGGATTGAAACGTTTCAAACCGGTTTTAACCGGATAAAAACGGAATGAACCGGTTTAAACCGGATAAAACCGGACTGAACCGGTTTAAACCGGATAAAACCGGATTGAACTGGTTTAAACCGGTTTAAACCGGATAGAACTGGGCTAAACCGGTTTAAACCGGATAAAACCGGATAGAACCGGTTTAAACTGGATAAAACCGGATTGAACCAGTTCAAACCGGTTTAAAACGGATAAAACTGGATTGAACCGGTTCAAACCGGTTTAAACAAGATAAAACAAAATTGAACCAGTTTAAACCGGATAAAACCAGATTGAACCGGTTTAAAATGCATAAAACCAGATTGAACAAGTTTAAACCGGTTTAAACCGGATAGAAACGTATATAACCGGTTTAAACTGGATAAAACCGGACTGAACCAGTTTAAATCGGTTTAAACCGGATAAAACCGGAATGAACCGGATTAAACCAGTTTATACTGGATAAACCGGATTGAATCGGTTAAAACCGGTTTAAACCGGATAAAACCAGATTGAACCGGTTTAAACCGGATGAAACCGGATTGAACCGGTTTCAACCGGATAGAACCGCATAGAACCGGTTTAAACCGGATAAAACCGGATTGAAGCGGTTTAAACCGGTTCAAACCGGATAAAACCAGATTGAAACGGTTTAAACCGGTTTAAACCAGAAAAAACGGATTGAACCGGTTTAAACTGGATAAAACCGATTGAACCGGTTTAAACCGGCTAAAACCAGATTGAACCGGTTTAAACCGGATAAAAACGGATAGAACCGGTTTAAACCGGTTTAAACCAGATTGAACGGGTTAGAACCGGTTTAAACCGTTTAAAACCGGATTGAACAGGTTTAAGATGGTTTAAACCGGTTCAAACCGGATGAAACCGGAATGAACCGGTTTAAACCGTATAAAACCGGATTGAACTAGTTTAAACCGGTTTCAACCGGATAGAACCGGATAGAACCGGTTTAAACTGGATAAAACCGGATTGAACCAGCTAAAAACGGTTTAAACCAGATAAAACCGGATTGAACCGGTTCAAACCGGTTTAAACCGGATAAAACCGGAGTGAACTGGTTTAAACCGGATAAAACCGGATTGAACCAGTTCAAACCGGTTTAAACCGGATAAAACCGGAGTGAACTGGTTTAAAACGGATAAAACCGGATTGAACCAGTTTAAACCGGTTTAAACCGGATAAAATCGGATTGAACCGGTTTAAACCGGATAAAACCGCATTGAACCGATTTAAACTGGTTTAAACCGGATAGAACCGGATAGAACCGGTTTAAACTGGATAAAACCGGATTGAAGCGGCTTAAACCGGTTTAAACAGGATTGAACCGGTTTAAACCGGATAAAACCAGATTGAACCGGTTCAAACCGGTTTAAACCGGATAAAACCGGAATGAACTGGTTTAAACCGGTTTAAAACGGATAGAAGTGGATAGAAACGGTTTAAACCGGATAAAACCGGATTGAACCGGTGTAAACCGGTTGAAACCGGATAAAAACGGATTGGAAGGGTTTAAACCGCTTTAAACTGGATAAAACCGGAATGAACCGGCTTAAACAGGTCTGAACCAGATAAAACCCGATTGAACAGGCTTAAACTGGTGTAAACAGCATAGAACCAGTTTAAAAAGGATAAAATCGGATTGAACCGGTTTAAACCGTTTTAAACTGGATAAAACCAGACAGAACCGGTTTAAACCGGATAAAACCTGATTGAACCGGTTTAAACCGGTTTCAACTGCATAGGACCGGATAGAACCGGTTTAAACCGGAGAAAACAGGATTGAACTGGTTTAAACCGGATAAAACCAGATTGAACCGGTTTAAACTGGATAAAACCGGATTGAACCGGCTTAAACCGGTTTAAACCAGATAAAACCGGATTGAACCGGTTCAATCCGGTTTAAACCGGATAAAACCAGATTGAACCGGTTTAAACTGGATAAAACCGGATTGAAAGGGCTTAAACCGGTTTAAACCGGATAAAACCAGAATGAACTGGTTTAAAACGGATAGAACCGGATAGAAACGGTTGAAACCGGATAAAACCGGATTGAACTGGATTAAACCGGTTTAAAACGGATAAAACCGGTTTAAAACGGATAAAACCAAATTGAACCAGTTTAAACCGGATAAAACCAGATTGAACCGGTTTAAGCCGGATAAAACTGGACTGAACCGGTTTAAATCGGTTTAAACCGTATAAAACCGGATTGAACCGGATGAAACCGGTTTAAACTGGATAAACTGGATTGAATCGGTTAAAACCAGTTTAAACCGGATAAAACTAGATTGAACCGGTTTAAATCGGATCAGACCGGATTGAACCCGATTAAACCGGTTTCAACCGGATAGAACCGGATAGAACCGGTTTAAACCGGATAAAACCGGAATGAACTGGTTTAAACCGGTTTAAAACGGATAGAACCGGATAGAAACGGTTTAAACCGGATAAAACCGGATTGAACCGGTGTAAACTGGTTGAAACCGGATAAAAACGGATTGGAAGGGTTTAAACCGCTTTAAACTGGATAAAACCGGAATGAACCGGCTTAAACAGGTGTGAACCGGATAAAACCCGATTGAACAGGCTTAAACTGGTGTAAACAGCATAGAACCGGTTTTAAAAGGATAAAATCGGATTTAACCGGTTTAAACCGTTTTAAACCGGATAAAACCAGACAGAACCGGTTTAAACCGGATAAAACCTGATTGAACCGGTTTAAACCGGTTTCAACTGTATAGGACCGGATAGAACCGGTTTAAACCGGAGAAAACAGGATTGAACTGGTTTAAACCGGATAAAACCGGATTGAACCGGTTTAAACTGGTTTCAACCGGATAGAACCGGATAGATCCGGTTTAAACTGGATAAAACAGAATTGAACAGGCTTAAACCGATTTAAACCGGATAAAACCGGATTGAACCGGTTCAAACCGGTTTAAACCGGATAAAACCAGATTGAACCGGTTTAAACCAGATAAAACCGGATTGGACCGGCTTAAACCTGTTTAAACCGGATAAAACCGGATTGAACCGGTTCAAACCGGTTTAAACCGGATAAAACCGGAATGAACTGGTTTAAACCGGTTTAAGACGGATAGAACCGGATAGAAACGGTTTATACCGGATAAAACCGGAATGAACTGGTTTAAACTGGTTTAAAACAGATAGAACCGGATAGAAACGGTATAAACCGGATAAAACCGGATTGAACCGGTGTAAACCGGTTGAAACCGGATAAAAACGGATTGAAAGGGTTTAAACCGGTTTAAACTTGATAAAACCGGAATGAACCGGCTTAAACAGGTCTAAACCAGATAAAACGCGATTGAACAGGCTTAAACTGGTATACACACCATAGAACCGGTTTAAACCGGATAAAACCGGATTGAACCGGTTTAAACTGGATTCAACCGGATAGAACCGGATAGAACCGGTTTAAACTGGATAAAACCGGATTGAACCGGCTTAAACCGGTTTAAACCGGATAAAACCGGATTGAACCGGTTCAATCCGGTTTAAACAGGATAAAACCAGATTGAACCGGTTTAAACCAGATAAAACCGGATTGAAAGGGCTTAAACCGGTTTAAACCGGATAAAACCGGATTGAGCCGGTTCAAACCGGTTTAAACCGGATAAAACCAGAATGAACTGGTTTAAAACGGATAGAACCGGATAGAAACGGTTGAAAACGGATAAAACCGGATTGAACTGGATTAAACCGGTTTAAAACGGATAAAACCGGTTTAAAACGGATAAAACCAGATTGAACCAGTTTAAACCGGATAAAACCAGATTGAACCAGTTTAAGCCGGATAAAACTGGACTGAACCGGTTTAAATCGGTTTAAACCGTATAAAATCGGATTGAACCAGATGAAACCGGTTTAAACTGGATAAACCGGATTGAATCGGTTAAAAACGGTTTAAACCGGATAAAACTAGATTGAACCGGTTTAAACCGGATCAGACCGGATTGAACCCGATTAAACCGGTTTCAACCGGATAGAAACGGATAGAACAGGTTTAAAACGGATTGAACCGGTTTAAACCGGTCTAAAAGCGGATAAATCCGGATTGAACCGGTTTAAACCGGATAAAACCGGATTGAACTGCTTTAAACCGGTTTCAACCAGATAGAACCGGATAGAACCGGTTTAAACTGGATAAAACCGGATTGAACCGGCTTAAACCGGTTTAAACAGGATTGAACCGGTTTAAACCGGATAAAACCGGATTGAACCGGTTCAAACCGGTTTAAACAGGATAAAACCGGAATGAACTGGTTTAAACCGGTTTAAAACGGATAGAACCAGATAGAAACGGTTTAAACCGGATAAAACCGGAATGAACTGGTTTAAACTGGTTTAAAACAGATAGAACCGGATAGAAACGGTATAAACCGGATAAAACCGGATTGAACTAGTGTAAACCGGTTGAAACCGGATAAAAACGGATTGGAAGGGTTTAAACCGCTTTAAACTGGACAAAACCGGAATGAACCGGCTTAAACAGGTCTGAACTGGATAAAACCCGATTGAACAGGCTTAAACTGCTATAAACAGCATAGAACAGGTTTAAAAAGGATAAAATTGGATTGAACCGGTTTAAACCGTTTTAAACCGGATAAAACCAGACAGAACCGGTTTAAACCGGATAAAACCTGATTGAACCGGTTTAAACCGGTTTCAACTGTATAGGACAGGATAGAACCGGTTTAAACCGGAGAAAACAGGATTGAACTGGTTTAAACCGGATAAAACCGGAATGAACTGGTTTAAACTGGTTTAAAACAGATAGAACCGGATAGAAACGGTATAAACCGGATAAAACCGGATTGAACTAGTGTAAACCGGTTGAAACCGGATAAAACCGGAATGAACTGGTTTAAACCGGTTTAAAACGGATAGAACCAGATAGAAACGGTTTAAACCGGATAAAACCGGAATGAACTGGTTTAAACTGGTTTAAAACAGATAGAACCGGATAGAACCGGTTTAAACTGGATAAAACAGGATTGAACAGGCTTAAACCGGTTTAAACCGGATAAAACCGGAATGAACTGGTTTAAACTGGTTTAAAACAGATAGAACCGGATAGAAACGGTATAAACCGGATAAAACCGGATAAAAACGGATTGAAAGGGTTTAAACCGGTTTAAACTTGATAAAACCGGAATGAACCGGCTTAAACTGGTCTAAACCGGATAAAACGCGATTGAACAGGCTTAAACTGGTATAAACAGCATAGAACTGGTTTAAACCGGATAAAACCGGATTGAACCGGTTTAAACCAGTTTAAACCGGATAAAAACAGACTGAACCGGTTTAAACCGGATAAAATCGGATTGAACCGGTTTAAACCGGTTTCAACTGTATAGAGCCGGATAGAACCGGTTTAAACCGGATAAAACAGGATTGAACTGGTTTAAACCGGATAAAACCGGAATGAACCGGTTTAAACTGGTTTCAACCAGATAGAACTGGATAGAACCGGTTTAAACTGGATCAAACCGGATTGAACCGGCTTAAACCGTTTTAAACCGGATAAAACCGGATTGAACCGGTACAAACCGGTTTAAACCGGATAAAACCGGAATGAACTGGTTTAAACAGGTTTAAAACGGATAGAACCGGATTGAAAGGGTTTAAACCGGTTTAAAATTGATAAAACTGGAATGAACCGGCTTAAACAGGTCTAAACCGGATAAAACGCGATTGAACAGGCTTAAACTGGTATAAACAGCATCGAACCGGTTTAAACCGGATAAAACCGGATTGAACCGGTTTAAACCAGATAAAAACGGATTGAACCAGTTAAACCGGTTTAAACCAAATAGAGCCGGATAGAACCGGTTTAAACCGGACAAGACCTGATTGAAACGGTTTGAACCGGTTTAAACCGGAGAAAATCGGAATGAACCGGTTTAAACCGGATAAAACCGGATTGAACCGGTTTAAACTGGATTCAACCGGATAGAACCGGATAGAACCGGTTTAAACTGGATAAAACCGGATTGAACCGGCTTAAACCGGTTTAAACCGGATAAAACCGGATTGAACCGGTTCAATCCGGTTTAAACCGGATAAAACCAGATTGAACCGGTTTAAACAGGATAAAACCGGATTGAAAGGGCTTCAACCGGTTTAAACCGGATAAAACCGGATTGAACCGGTTCAAACCGGTTTAAACCGGATAAAACCGGAATGAACTGGTTTAAAACGGATAGAACCGGATAGAAACGGTTGAAACCGGATGAAACCGGATTGAACTGGATTAAACCGTTTTAAAACGGATAAAACCGGTTTCAATCGGATAAAACCAAATTGAACCAGTTTAAACCGGATAAAACCAGATTGAACCGGTTTAAGCCGGATAAAACTGGACTGAACCGGTTTAAATCGGTTTAAACCGTATAAAACCGGATTGAACCGGATGAAACCGGTTTAAACTGGATAAACCGGATTGAATCGGTTAAAACCGGTTTAAACCGGATAAAACTAGATTGAACCGGTTTAAACCGGATCAGACCGGATTGAACCCGATTAAACCGGTTTCAACCGGATAAAACCGGATAGAACCGGTTTAAACCGGATAAAACCGGATTGAACCGGTTTAAACTGGTTTAAAGCGGATAAAACGTTATTGAACCGGTTTAAACCGGATCAAACCGGATTGAACTGCTTTAAACCGGTTTCAACCGGATAGAACCGGATAGAACCGGTTTAAACTGGATAAAACCGGATTGAACCGGCTTAAACCGGTTTAAACAGGATTGAACCGGTTTAAACCGGATAAAACCGGATTGAACCGGTTCAAACCGGTTTAAACCGGATAAAACCGGAATGAACTGGTTTAAACCGGTTTAAAACGGATAGAACCAGATAGAAACGGTTTAAACCGGATAAAACCGGATTGAACCGGTGTAAACCGGTTGAAACCGGATAAAAACGGTTTGGAAGGGTTTAAATCGCTTTAAACTGGATAAAACCGGAATGAACCGGCTTAAACAGGTCTGAACCGGATAAAACCCGATTGAACAGGCTTAAACTGGTGTAAACAGCATAGAACCAGTTTAAAAAGGATAAAATCGGATTGAACCAGTTTAAACCGTTTTAAACCGGATAAAACCAGACAGAACCGTTTTAAACCGGATAAAACCTGATTGAACCGGTTTAAACCGGTTTCAACTGTATAGGACCGGATAGAACCGGTTTAAACTGAAGAAAACAGGATTGAACTGGTTTCAACCGGATAAAACCGGATTGAACCGGTTTAAACTGGTTTCAACCGGATAGAACCGGATAGAACCGGTTTAATCTGGATAAAACAGAATTGAACAGGCTTAAACCGGTTTAAACCGGATAAAACCGGATTGAACCGGTTCAAACCGGTTTAAACCGGATAAAACCAGATTGAACCGGTTTAAACCAGATAAAACCGGATTGGACCGGCTTAAACCGGTTTAAACCGGATAAAACCGGATTGAACCGGTTCAAACCGGTTTAAACCGGATAAAACCGGAATGAACTGGTTTAAACCGGTTTAAAACGGATAGAACCGGATAGAAACGGTTTATACCGGATAAAACCGGAATGAACTGGTTTAAACTGGTTTAAAACAGATAGAACCGGATAGAAACGGTATAAACCGGATAAAACCGGATTGAACCGGTGTAAACCGGTTGAAACTGGATGAAAACGGATTGAAAGGGTTTAAACCGGTTTAAACTTGATAAAACCGGAATGAACCGGCTTAAACAGGTCTAAACCGGATAAAACGCGATTGAACAGGCTTAAACTGGTATAAACAGCATAGAACCGGTTTAAACCGGATAAAACCGGATTGAACCGGTTTAAACCAGATAAAACCGGATTGAACCAGTTTAAACCGGTTTAAACCAAATAGAACCGGATAGAACCTGTTTAAACCGGACAAGACCTGATTGAAACGGTTTGAACCGGTTTAAACCGGAGAAAATCGGAATGAACCGGTTTAAACCGGATAAAACCGGATTGAACCGGTTTAAACTGGATTCAACCGGATAGAACCGGATAGAACCGGTTTAAACTGGATAAAACCGGATTGAACCGGCTTAAACCGGTTTAAACCGGATAAAACTGGATTGAAACGGTTCAATCCGGTTTAAACCGGATAAAACCAGATTGAACCGGTTTAAACCGGATAAAACCGGATTGAAAGGGCTTAAACCGGTTTAAACCGGATAAAACCGGATTGAACCGGTTCAAACCGGTTTAAACCGGATAAAACCAGAATGAACTGGTTTAAAACGGATAGAACCGGATAGAAACGGTTGAAACCGGATAAAACCGGATTGAACTGGATTAAACCGGTTTAAAACGGATAAAACCGGTTTAAATCGGATAAAACCAAATTGAACCAGTTTAAACCGGATAAAACTGGACTGAACCGGTTTAAATCGGTTTAAACCGTATAAAACCGGATTGAACCAGATGAAACCGGTTTAAACTGGATAAACCGGATTGAATCGGTTAAAACCGGTTTAAACCGGATAAAACTAGATTGAACCGGTTTAAACTGGTTTCAACCAGATAGAACCGGATAGAACCGGTTTAAACTGGATAAAACAGGATTGAACAGGCTTAAACCGGTTTAAACCGGATAAAACCGGATTGAACCGGTTCAAACCGGTTTAAACCGGATAAAACCGGAATGAACTGGTTTAAACTGGTTTAAAACAGATAGAACCGGATAGAAACGGTATAAACCGGAGAAAACCGGATTGAACCGGTGTAAACCGGTTGAAACTGGATAAAAACGGATTGAAAGGGTTTAAACCGGTTTAAACTTGAAAAAACCGGAATGAACCGGCTTAAACAGGTCTAAACCGGGTAAAACGCGATTGTACAGGCTTAAACTGGTATAAACAGCATAGAATCGGTTTAAACAGGATAAAACCGGATTGAACCGGTTTAAACCGGTTTAAACCGGATAAAACCAGACTGAACCGGTTTAAACCGGATAAAACCGGATTGAACCGGTTTAAACCGGTTTCAACTGCATAGAACCGGATAGAACCGTTTTAAAGAGGATAAAACAGGATTGAAAAGGTTTAAACCGGATAAAACCGGATTGAACCAGTTTAAACTGGTTTCAACCGGATAGAACTGGATTGAACCGGTTCAAACCGGTTTAAACCGGATAACACCGGATTGAACCGGTTCAAACCAGTTTAAACAAGATAAAACAAAATTTAAACAGTTTAAACCGGATAAAACCAGATTGAACCGGTTTAAAATGCATAAAACCAGATTGAACAAGTTTAAACCGGTTTAAACCGGATAGAAACGTATATAACCGGTTTAAACTGGATAAAACCGGACTGAACCAGTTTAAATCGGTTTAAACCGGATAAAACTGGATTGAACCGGATTAAACCAGTTTATACTGGATAAACCGGATTGAATCGGTTAAAACCGGTTTAAACCGGATAAAACCAGATTGAACCGGTTTAAACCGGATCAAACCGGATTGAACCGGTTTCAACCGGATAGAACCGGATAGAACCGGTTTAAACCGGATAAAACCGGATTGAAGCGGTTTAAACCGGTTCAAACCGGATTAAACCAGATTGAAACGGTTTAAACCGGTTTAAACCAGAAAAAACGGATTGAACCGGTTTAAACTGGATAAAACCGATTGAACCGGTTTAAACCGGATAAAACCAGATTGAACCGGTTTAAACCGGATAAAAACGGATAGAACCGGTTTAAACCGGTTTAAACCAGTTTGAACGGGATAGAACCGGTTTAAACCGTTTAAAACCGGATTGAACCAGTTTAAACCGGTTTAAACCGGATAAAATCGGATTGAACCGGTTTAAACCGGATAAAACCGCATTGAACCGGTTTAAACTGGTTTCAACTGGATAGAACCGGATAGAACCGATTTAAACTGGATAAAACCGGATTTAACCGGCTTAAACCGGTTTAAACAGGATTGAACCGGTTTAAACTGGATAAAACCGGATTGAACCGGTTCAAACCGGTTTAAACTGGATAAAACCGGAATGAACTGGTTTAACCCGGTTTAAAACGGATAGAACCGGATAGAAACGGTTTAAACCGGATAAAACCGGATTGGAAGGGTTTAAACCGCTTTAAACTGGATAAAACCGGAATGAACCGGCTTAAACAGGTCTGAACCGGATAAAACCCGATTGAACAGGCTTAAACTGGTATAAACAGCACAGAACCGGTTTAAAAAGGATAAAATCGGATTGAACCGGTTCAAACCGGTTTAAACCGGATAAAACCAAATTGAACCGGTTTAAACGGGATAAAATCAGATTGAACCAGTTAAAAACGGATAAAACCGGATTGAACCAGTTTAAACGTGTTTAAACCAGATGGAAACTAATAGAACCGGTTTAAACCGGATAAAACCGGATTGAACTGGTTTAACCGGTTAAATCAGGATAGAACAGGATAGAACCGGTTTAAACCGATTTAAACAGGATAGAACCGGATAGAACCGGTTTAAACGAGATAAAAACGGATTGAACCGGTTTCAACCAGTCTAAACCGGATAAAACCGGTTTAAACCGGATAAAACCAGATTGAACCGGTTTAAACCAGATAAAACCGGATTGAACTGGTTCAACCGGGTTTAAACCGGATAAAACCGGAGTGAACTGGTTTAAACCGGATAAAACAGGATTGAACCGGTTGAAAACAGATAAAACCGGATTGAAACGTTTCAAACCGGTTTTAACCAGATAAAAACGGAATGAACCGGTTTAAACCGGATAAAACCGGAATGAACCGGTTTAAACCGGATAAAACCGGACTGAACCGGTTTAAACCGGATAAAACCGGATTGAACCAGTTCAAACCGGTTTAAACCGGATAAAACTGGATTGATCCGGTTCAAACCGGTTTAAAACGGATAACACCGGATTGAACTGGTTCAAACCGGTTTAAAGAAGATAAAACAAAATTGAACCAGTTTAAACCGGATAAAACCAGATTGAATCGGTTTAAAATGCATAAAACCAGATTGAACAAGATTAAACCGGTTTAAACCGGATAGAAAGGTATATAACCGGTTTAAACCGTATAAAACCGGATTGAACTAGTTTAAACCGGTTTCAACCAGATAAAACCGGATAGAACCGGTTTGAACTGGATAAAACCGGATTGAACCAGCTAAAAACGGTTTAAAACGGATAAAACCGGATTGAACCGGTTCAAAATGGTTTAAAGCGGATAAAACCGTAGTGAACTGGTTTAAACCGGATAAACCCGGTATGAACCGGTTTAAACCGGATAAAATCGGATTGAACCGGTTTAAACCGGATAAAACCGCATTGAACCGGTTTAAACTGGTTTCCACCGGATAGAACCGGATAGAACCGGTTTAAACTGGATAAAACCGGATTTAACCGGCTTAAACCGGTTTAAACCGGATTGAACCGGTTTAAACCGGATAAAACCGGATTGAACCGGTTCAAACCGGTTTAAAAAGGATAAAACCGGAATGAACTGGTTTAAACCGGTTTAAAACGGATAGAACTGGATAGAAACGGTTTAAACCGGATAAAACCGGATTGAACCGGTGTAAACCGGTTGAAACCGGATAAAAACGGATTGGAAGGGTTTAAACCGCTTTAAACTGGATAAAACCGGAATGAACCGGCTTAAACAGGTCTGAACTGGATAAAACCCGATTGAACAGGCTTAAACTGCTATAAACAGCATAGAACCGGTTTAAAAAGGATAAAATCGGATTGAACCGGTTTAAACCGTTTTAAACCGGATAAAACCAGACAGAACCGGTTTAAACCGGATAAAACCTGATTGAACCGGTTTAAACCGGTTTCAACTGTATAGGACCGGATAGAACCGGTTTAAACCGGAGAAAACAGGATTGAACTGGTTTAAACCGGATAAAACCGGATTGAACCGGTGTAAACCGGTTGAAACTGGATAAAAACGGATTGAAAGGGTTTAAACCGGTTTAAACTTGAAAAAACCGGAATGAACCGGCTTAAACAGGTCTAAACCGGATAAAACGCGATTGTACAGGCTTAAACTGGTATAAACAGCATAGAATCGGTTTAAACAGGATAAAACCGGATTGAACCGGTTTAAACCGGTTTAAACCGGATAAAACCAGACTGAACCGGTTTAAACCGGATAAAACCGGATTGAACAGGTTTAAACCGGTTTCAACTGCATAGAACCGGATAGAACCGTTTTAAACAGGATAAAACAGGATTGAACCGGGTTAAACCAGATAAAACCGGATTGAACCAGTTTAAACTGGTTTCAACCGGATAGAACTGGATAGAACCGGTTTAAACTTGATAAAACCGGATTGAACTTGCTTAAACCGGTTTAAAACGGATATAACGGGATTGAACCCGTTCAAACTGTTTTAAACCGGATAAAACCGGATTGAACAGGCTTAAACCGGTTTAAACCGGATAAAACCGGAATTAACTGGTTTAAACCCGTTTGAAACGTATAGAACCGGATAGAAATGGTTTAAACCGGATAAAACCGGATTGAACCTGCTTAAACCGGTTTAAACCGGATAAAACCGGATTGAACCAGCTTAAACCGGTTTAAACCGGATAAAACTGGATTGAACCGGTTTAAACCGCTTTAAAACGGATAAACCGGATTGAACCAGTTTAAACCGGATAAAACCAGATTGAACCGGTTCAAAATGGATAAAACCGGATTGAACCAGTTTAAACCGGTTGAAACCACATAGAAACGGATAGAACCGGTTTAAACCGGATAAAACCGGATTGAACCGGTTTGAACCGCTGTAAACCGGATAGAACCAGTTTCAACCAGTTTAAACCGGATAAAACCGGTTTCTACCGGTTTAAACCGGATAAAACCGTATTGAACCGGTTTAAACCGGATAAAACCGGATTGAACCGGCTTAAACCGGTTTAAACCGGATAAAACCAGATTGAACCAGTTTAAACTGGTTTCAACTGGATAGAACTGGATAGAACCGGTTTAAACTGGAAAAAACCGGATTGAACCTGCTTAAACTGGTTTAAACCGGATATAACCGGATTGAACCCGTTCAAACCGGTTTAAACCAGATAAAACCGGATTGAACAGGCTTAAACCGGTTTAAACCGGTTTAAACCGGATTAAACCGGATTGAACCGGTTCAAACCAGTTTAAACCGGATAAAACCGGAATGAACTGGATTAAACCGGTTTAAAATGGATAAAACCGGTTTAAACCGGTTAAAACCAAATTGAACCAGTTTAAACCAGATAAAACCAGATTGAACCGGTTTAAAACGGATAAAACCAGATTGAACTAGTTTAAACCGGTTTAAACCAGATAGAAATGGATAGAACTGGTTTAAACCGGACAAAACCGGATTGAACCGGTTTGAACTGGTCTAAACCGGATAAAACCGGACTGAACTGGTTTAAACCGGATAGAACCAGATAGAACCGGTTTAAACGGGATAAAACCGGATTGAGCCAGCTTAAACCGGTTTAAACCGGATATAACCGGATTGAACCCGTTCAAACCGGTTTAAACCGGATAATACCGGATTGAACCGGTTCAAACCGGTTTAAAACGGATAAAACCGGAATGAACTGGTTTAAACCGGTTTAAAATGGATAGAACCGGATAGAAACGGTTTAAACCGGATAAAACCGGATTGAACTGGATTAAACAGGTTTAAAACGGATAAAATTGGTTTAAACCGGATAAAACCAAATTGAACCAGTTTAAACCGGTTTAAACCAGATAGAAATGGATAGAACTGGTTTAAACCGGATAAAACCGGATTGAACCGGTTTGAACTGGTCTAAACCGGATAAAACCAGATTGAACCAGCTTAAACCGTTTTAAACCGGATAAAACCGGATTGAACCGGTTCAAACTGGTTTAAACTGGATAAAACCAAATTGAACCAGTTTAAACCGGATAAAACCAGATTGAACCGGTTCAAAATGGATAAAACCGGATTGAACCAGTTTAAACCGGTTGAAACCACATAGAAACGGATAGAACCGGTTTAAACCGGATAAAACCGGATTGAACCGGTTTGAACCGCTGTAAACCGGATAGAACCGGTTTCAACCAGTTTAAACCGGATAAAACCGGTTTCTACCGGTTTAAACCGGATAAAACCGTATTGAACCGGTTTAAACCGGATAAAACCGGATTGAACCGGCTTAAACCGGTTTAAACCGGATAAAACCAGATTGAACCAGTTTAAACTGGTTTCAACTGGATAGAACTGGATAGAACCGGTTTAAACTGGAAAAAACCGGATTGAACCTGCTTAAACCGGTTTAAACCGGATATAACCGGATTGAACCCGTTCAAACCGGTTTAAACCAGATAAAACCGGATTGAACAGGCTTAAACCGGTTTAAACCGGTTTAAACCGGATTAAACCGGATTGAACCGGTTCAAACCAGTTTAAACCGGATAAAACCGGAATGAACTGGATTAAACCGGTTTAAAATGGATAAAACCGGTTTAAACCGGTTAAAACCAAATTGAACCAGTTTAAACCAGATAAAACCAGATTGAACCGGTTTAAAATGGATAAAACCAGATTGAACTAGTTTAAACCGGTTTAAACCAGATAGAAATGGATAGAACTGGTTTAAACCGGACAAAACCGGATTGAACCGGTTTGAACTGGTCTAAACCGGATAAAACCGGACTGAACTGGTTTAAACCGGATAGAACCAGATAGAACCGGTTTAAACGGGATAAAACCGGATTGAGCCAGCTTAAACCGGTTTAAACCGGATATAACCGGATTGAACCCGTTCAAACCGGTTTAAACCGGATAATACCGGATTGAACCGGTTCAAACCGGTTTAAAACGGATAAAACCGGAATGAACTGGTTTAAACCGGTTTAAAATGGATAGAACCGGATAGAAACGGTTTAAACCGGATAAAACCGGATTGAACTGGATTAAACAGGTTTAAAACGGATAAAACTGGTTTAAACCGGATAAAACCAAATTGAACCAGTTTAAACCGGTTTAAACCAGATAGAAATGGATAGAACTGGTTTAAACCGGATAAAACCGGATTGAACCGGTTTGAACTGGTCTAAACCGGATAAAACCAGATTGAACCAGCTTAAACCGTTTTAAACCGGATAAAACCGGATTGAACCGGTTCAAACTGGTTTAAACTGGATAAAACCAAATTGAACCAGTTTAAACCGGATAAAACCAGATTGAACCGGTTCAAAATGGATAAAACCGGATTGAACCAGTTTAAACCGGTTTAAACCAGATAGAAACGGATAGAACCGGTTTAAACCGGATAAAACCGGATTGAACCGGTTTGAACCGCTCTAAAACGGATATAACGGGTATCAACCAGTTTAAACCGGATAAAACCGGATTGAACCAGTTTAAACCGGATAAAACCGGATTGAATGGGCTTAAACCGGTTTAAACCGGATAAAACCGGATTGAACTGGTTTAAACCGGATAAAACCGGATTGAACCGGTTTAAACTGGTTTCAACCGGATAGAACCGGATAGAACCGGTTTAAACTGGATAAAACAGGATTGAACAGGCTTAAACCGGTTTAAACCATATAAAACCGGATTGAACCGGTTCAAACCGGTTTAAACCGGATAAAACCGGAATGAACTGGTTTAAACTGGTTTAAAACAGATAGAACCGGATAGAAACGGTATAAACCGGATAAAACCGGATAAAAACGGATTGAAAGGTTTTAAACCGGTTTAAACTTGATAAAACCGGAATGAACCGGCTTAAACAGGTCTAAACCGGATAAAACGCGATTGAACAGGCTTAAACTGGTATAAACTGCATAGAACCGGTTTAAACCGGTTAAAACCAGATTGAACCGGTTTAAACCAGTTTAAACCGGATAAAAACAGACTGAACCGGTTTAAACCGGATAAAACCGGATTGAACCGGTTTAAACCGGTTTCAACTGTATAGAGCCGGATAGAACCGGTTTAAACCGGATAAAACAGGATTGAACTGGTTTAAACCGGATAAAACCGGATTGAACCGGTTTAAACTGGTTTCAACCAGAGAGAACTGGATAGAACCGGTTTAAACTGGATCAAACCGGATTGAACCGGCTTAAACCGGTTTAAACCGGATAAAACCGGATTGAACAGGTACAAACCGGTTTAAACCGGATAAAACCGGAATGAACTGGTTTAAACAGTTTTAAAACGGATAGAACCGGATAGAAATGTTTTTAACCGGATAAAACCGGATTGAACTGGATTAAACCTGTTTAAAACGGATAAAACCGGTTTAAACCGGATAAAACCAAATTGAACCAGTTTAAACCGGATAAAACCAGATTGAACCGGTTTAAAACGGATAAAACCAGATTGAACTAGTTTAAACCGGTTTAAACTAGATAGAAATGGATAGAACTGGTTTAAACTGGATAAAACCGAATTGAACCGGTTTGAAAGGGTCTAAACCGGATAGAACCGGATAGAACCGATTTAAACTGGATAAAACAGAATTGAACAGGCTTAAACCGGTTTAAACCGGATAAAACCGGATTGAACCGGTTCAAACCGGTTTAAACCGGATAAAACCAGATTGAACCGGTTTAAACCAGATAAAACCGGATTGGACCGGCTTAAACCGGTTTAAACCGGATAAAACCGGATTGAACCGGTTCAAACCGGTTTAAACCGGATAAAACCGGAATGAACTGGTTTAAACCGGTTTAAAACGGATAGAACCGGATAGAAACGGTTTGTACCGGATAAAACCGGAATGAACTGGTTTAAACTGGTTTAAAACAGATAGAACCGGATAGAAACGGTATAAACCGGATAAAACCGGATTGAACCGGTGTAAACCGGTTGAAACCGGATAAAAACGGATTGAAAGGGTTTAAACCGGTTTAAAATTGATAAAACTGGAATGAACCGGCTTAAACAGGTCTAAACCGGATAAAACGCGATTGAACAGGCTTAAACTGGTATAAACAGCATCGAAACGGTTTAAACCGGATAAAACCGGATTGAACCGGTTTAAACCAGATAAAAACGGATTGAACCAGTTTAAACCGGTTAAAACCAAATAGAGCCGGATAGAACCGGTTTAAACCGGACAAGACCTGATTGAAACGGTTTGAACCGGTTTAAACCGGAGAAAATCGGAATGAACCGGTTTCAACCGGATAGAACCGGATTGAACCGGTTTAAACTGGATTCAACCGGATAGAACCGGATAGAACCGGTTTAAACTGTATAAAACCGGATTGAACCGGCTTAAACCGGTTTAAACCGGATAAAACCGGCTTGAACCGGTTCAATCCGGTTTAAACCGGATAAAACCAGATTGAACCGGTTTAAACCGGATAAAACCGGATTGAAAGGGCTTCAACCGGTTTAAACCGGATAAAACCGGATTGAACCGGTTCAAACCGGTTTAAACCGGATAAAACCAGAATGAACTGGTTTAAAACGGATAGAACCGGATAGAAACGGTTGAAACCGGATGAAACCGGATTGAACTGGATTAAACCGGGTTAAAACGGATAAATCCGGTTTCAATCGGATAAAACCAAATTCAACCAGTTTAAACCGGATAAAACCAGATTGAACCGGTTTAAGCCGGATAAAACTGGACTGAACCGGTTTAAATCGGTTTAAACCGTATAAAACCGGATTGAACCGGATGAAACCGGTTTAAACTGGATAAACCGGATTGAATCGGTTAAAACCGGTTTAAACTGGATAAAACTAGGTTGAACCGGTTTAAACCGGGTCAGACCGGATTGAACCCGATTAAACCGGTTTCAACCGGATAAAACCGGATAGAACCGGTTTAAACCGGATAAAACTGGATTGAACCGGTTTAAACCGGTTTAAAGCGGATAAAACCTTATTGAACCGGTTTAAACCGGATCAAACCGGATTGAACTGCTTTAAACCGGTTTCAACCGGATAGAACCGGATAGAACCGGTTTAAACTGGATAAAATCGGATTGAACCGGCTTAAACCGGTTTAAACAGGATTGAACCGGTTTAAACCGGATAAAACCGGATTGAACCGGTTCAAACCGGTTTAAACCGGATAAAACCGGAATGAACTGGTTTAAACCGGTTTAAAACGGATAGAACCAGATAGAAAAGGGTTAAACCGGATAAAACCGGATTGAACCGGTTGAAACTGGATAAATCGGGATTGAACCAGTTCAAACCGGTTTAAACCGGATGAAACTGGATTGAAACGGTTCAAACCGGTTTCAACCGGATAACACCGGATTGAACCAGTTCAAACCGGTTTAAACAAGATAAAACAAAATTGAACCAGTTTAAACCGGATAAAACCAGATTGAACCGGTTTAAACCGGATCAAACCGGATTGAACCGTTTTCAACCGGATAGAACCGCATAGAACCGGTTTAAACCGGATAAAACCGGAGTGAAGCGGTTTAAACCGGTTCAAACCGGATAAAACCAGATTGAAACGGTTTAAACCGGTTTAAACCAGAAAAAACGGATTGAACCGGTTTAAACTGGATAAAACCGATTGAACCGGTTTAAACCGGATAAAACCAGATTGAACCGGTTTAAACCAGATAAAAACGGATAGAACCGGTTTAAACCGGTTTAAACCAGATTGAATGGGATAGAACCGGTTTCAACCGTTTAAAACCGGATTGAACAGGTTTAAACCGGTTTAAACCGGTTCAAACCAGATGAAACCGGAATGAACCGGTTTAAACCGTATAAAACCGGATTGAACTAGTTTAAACCGGTTTCAACCGGATAGAACCGGATAGAACCGGTTTAAACTGGATAAAACCGGATTGAACCAGCTAAAAACGGTTTAAACTGGATAAAACCGGATTGAACCGGTTCAAACCGGTTTAAACCGGATAAAACCGGAGTGAACTGGTTTAAACCGGATAAAACCGGATTGAACCAGTTCAAACCGGTTTAAACCGGATAAAACCGGAGTGAACTGGTTTAAACCGGATAAATCGGATTGAACCAGTTTAAACCTGTTTAAACCGGATAAAATCGGATTGAACCGGTTTAAACCGGATAAAACCGCATTGGACCGGTTTAAACTGGTTTCAACCGGATAGAACCGGATAGAACCGGTTTAAACTGGATAAAACCGGATTGAACCGGTTCAAACCGGTTTAAACCGGATAAAACCGGAATGAACTGGTTTAAACTGGTTTAAAACGGATAGAACCGGATAGAAACGGTTTAAACCGGATAAAACCAGATTGAACCGGTGTAAACCGGTTGAACCCGGATAAAAACGGATTGGAAGGGTTTAAACCGCTTTAAACTGGATAAAACCGGAATGAACCGGCTTAAACAGGTCTGAACCGGATAAAACCCGATTGAACAGGCTTAAACTGGTGTAATCAGCATAGAACCGGTTTAAAAAGGATAAAATCGGATTGAACCGGTTTAAACCGTTTTAAACCGGATAAAACCAGACAGAACCGGTTTAACCCGGATAAAACCTGATTGAACCGGTTTAAACCGGTTTCAACTGTATAGGACCGGATAGAACCGGTTTAAACCGGACAAGACTTGATTGAAACGGTTTGAACCGGTTTTAACCGGATAAAAACGGAATGAACCGGTTTAAACCGGATAAAACCGGACTGAACCGGTTTAAACCGGATAAAACCGGATTGAACTGGTTTAAACCGGTTTAAACCGGATAGAACCGGGCTAAACAGGTTTAAACCGGATAAAACTGGATAGAACCGGTTGAAACTGGATAAATCGGGATTGAACCAGTTCAAACCGGTTTAAACCGGATGAAACTGGATTGAAACGGTTCAAACCGGTTTCAACCGGATAACACCGGATTGAACCAGTTCAAACCGGTTTAAACAAGATAAAACAAAATTGAACCAGTTTAAACCGGATAAAACCAGATTGAACCGGTTTAAACCGGATCAAACCGGATTGAACCGTTTTCAACCGGATAGAACCGCATAGAACCGGTTTAAACCGGATAAAACCGGAGTGAAGCGGTTTAAACCGGTTCAAACCGGATAAAACCAGATTGAAACGGTTTAAACCGGTTTAAACCAGAAAAAACGGATTGAACCGGTTTAAACTGGATAAAACCGATTGAACCGGTTTAAACCGGATAAAACCAGATTGAACCGGTTTAAACCAGATAAAAACGGATAGAACCGGTTTAAACCGGTTTAAACCAGATTGAATGGGATAGAACCGGTTTCAACCGTTTAAAACCGGATTGAACAGGTTTAAACCGGTTTAAACCGGTTCAAACCAGATGAAACCGGAATGAACCGGTTTAAACCGTATAAAACCGGATTGAACTAGTTTAAACCGGTTTCAACCGGATAGAACCGGATAGAACCGGTTTAAACTGGATAAAACCGGATTGAACCAGCTAAAAACGGTTTAAACTGGATAAAACCGGATTGAACCGGTTCAAACCGGTTTAAACCGGATAAAACCGGAGTGAACTGGTTTAAACCGGATAAAACCGGATTGAACCAGTTCAAACCGGTTTAAACCGGATAAAACCGGAGTGAACTGGTTTAAACCGGATAAATCGGATTGAACCAGTTTAAACCTGTTTAAACCGGATAAAATCGGATTGAACCGGTTTAAACCGGATAAAACCAGATTGAACCGGTTTAAACCGGATCAAACCGGATTGAACCGTTTTCAACCGGATAGAACCGCATAGAACCGGTTTAAACCGGATAAAACCGGAGTGAAGCGGTTTAAACCGGTTCAAACCGGATAAAACCAGATTGAAACGGTTTAAACCGGTTTAAACCAGAAAAAACGGATTGAACCGGTTTAAACTGGATAAAACCGATTGAACCGGTTTAAACCGGATAAAACCAGATTGAACCGGTTTAAACCAGATAAAAACGGATAGAACCGGTTTAAACCGGTTTAAACCAGATTGAATGGGATAGAACCGGTTTCAACCGTTTAAAACCGGATTGAACAGGTTTAAACCGGTTTAAACCGGTTCAAACCAGATGAAACCGGAATGAACCGGTTTAAACCGTATAAAACCGGATTGAACTAGTTTAAACCGGTTTCAACCGGATAGAACCGGATAGAACCGGTTTAAACTGGATAAAACCGGATTGAACCAGCTAAAAACGGTTTAAACTGGATAAAACCGGATTGAACCGGTTCAAACCGGTTTAAACCGGATAAAACCGGAGTGAACTGGTTTAAACCGGATAAAACCGGATTGAACCAGTTCAAACCGGTTTAAACCGGATAAAACCGGAGTGAACTGGTTTAAACCGGATAAATCGGATTGAACCAGTTTAAACCTGTTTAAACCGGATAAAATCGGATTGAACCGGTTTAAACCGGATAAAACCGCATTGGACCGGTTTAAACTGGTTTCAACCGGATAGAACCGGATAGAACCGGTTTAAACTGGATAAAACCGGATTGAACCGGTTCAAACCGGTTTAAACCGGATAAAACCGGAATGAACTGGTTTAAACTGGTTTAAAACGGATAGAACCGGATAGAAACGGTTTAAATCGGATAAAACCAGATTGAACCGGTGTAAACCGGTTGAAACCGGATAAAAACGGATTGGAAGGGTTTAAACCGCTTTAAACTGGATAAAACCGGAATGAACCGGCTTAAACAGGTCTGAACCGGATAAAACCCGATTGAACAGGCTTAAACTGGTGTAAACAGCATAGAACCGGTTTAAAAAGGATAAAATCGGATTGAACCGGTTTAAACCGTTTTAAACCGGATAAAACCAGACAGAACCGGTTTAAACCGGATAAAACCTGATTGAACCGGTTTAAACCGGTTTCAACTGTATAGGACCGGATAGAACCGGTTTAAACCGGACAAGACTTGATTGAAACGGTTTGAACCGGTTTAAACCGGAGAAAATCGGAATGAACCGGTTTAAACCGGATAAAACCGGATTGAACCGGTTTAAACTGGATTCAACCGGATAGAACCGGATAGAACCGGTTTAAACTGGATAAAACCGGATTGAACCGGCTTAAACCGGTTTAAACCGGATAAAACCGGATTGAACCGGTTCAATCCGGTTTAAACCGGATAAAACCAGATTGAACCGGTTTAAACCGGATAAAACCGGATTGAAAGGGCTTAAACCGGTTTAAACCGGATAAAACCGGATTGAACCGGTTCAAACCGGTTTAAACCAGATAAAACCAGAATGAACTGGTTTAAAATGGATAGAACCGGATAGAAAGGGTTGAAACCGGATAAAACCGGATTGAACTGGATTAAACCTTTTTAAAATCGATAAAACCAAATTGAACCAGTTTAAACCGGATAAAACCAGATTGAACCGGTTTAAGCCGGATAAAACTGGACTGAACCGGTTTAAATCGGTTTAAACCGTATAAAACCGGATTGAACCGGATGAAACCGGTCTAAACTGGATAAACCGGATTGAATCGGTTAAAACCGGTTTAAACCGGATAAAACTAGATTGAACCGGTTTAAACCGGATCAGACTGGATTGAACCCGATTAAACCGGTTTCAACCGGATAGAACCGGATAGGACCGGTTTAAACCGGATTGAACCGGTTTAAACCGGTTTAAAGCGGATAAAACCGGATTGAACCGGTTTAAACCGGATCAAACCGGATTGAACTGCTTTAAACCGGTTTCAAACGGATAGAACCGGATAGAACCGTTTTAAACTGGATAAAACCGGATTGAACCGGCTTAAACCGGTTTAAACCGGATTGAACCGGTTTAAACCGGATAAAACCGGATTGAACCGGTTCAAACCGGTTTAAACCGGATAAAACCGGAATGAACTGGTTTAAACCGGTTTAAAACGGATAGAACCGGATAGAAACGGTTTAAACCGGATAAAACCGGATTGAACCGGTGTAAACTGGTTGAAACCGGATAAAAACGGATTGGAAGGGTTTAAACCGCTTTAAACTGGACAAAACCGGAATGAACCAGCTTAAACAGGTCTGAACTGGATAAAACCCGATTGAACAGGCTTAAACTGCTATAAACAGCATAGAACCGGTTTAAAAAGGATAAAATTGGATTGAACCGGTTTAAACCGTTTTAAACCGGATAAAACCAGACAGAACCGGTTTAAACCGGATAAAACCTGATTGAACCGGTTTAAACCGGTTTCAACTGTATAGGACAGGATAGAACCGGTTTAAACCGGAGAAAACAGGATTGAACTGGTTTAAACCGGATAAAACCGGATTGAACTGGTTTAAACTGGTTTCAACCAGATAGAACCGGATAGAACCGGTTTAAACTGGATAAAACAGGATTGAACAGGCTTAAACCGGTTTAAACCGGATAAAACCGGAATGAACTGGTTTAAACTGGTTTAAAACAGATAGAACCGGATAGAAACGGTATAAACCGGATAAAACCGGATAAAAAAGGATTGAAAGGGTTTAAACCGGTTTAAACTTGATAAAACCGGAATGAACCGGCTTAAACTGGTCTAAACCGGATAAAACGCGATTGAACAGGCTTAAACTGGTATAAACAGCATAGAACTGGTTTAAACCGGATAAAACCGGATTGAACCGGTTTAAACCAGTTTAAACCGGATAAAAACAGACTGAACCGGTTTAAACCGGATAAAATCGGATTGAACCGGTTTAAACCGGTTTCAACTGTATAGAGCCGGATAGAACCGGTTTAAACCGGATAAAACAGGATTGAACTGGTTTAAACCGGATAAAACCGGATTGAACCGGTTTAAACTGGTTTCAACCAGATAGAACTGGATAGAACCGGTTTAAACTGGATCAAACCGGATTGAACCGGCTTAAACCGGTTTAAACCGGATAAAACCGGATTGAACCGGTACAAACCGGTTTAAACCGGATAAAACCGGAATGAACTGGTTTAAACAGGTTTAAAACGGATAGAACCGGATTGAAAGGGTTTAAACCGGTTTAAAATTGATAAAACTGGAATGAACCGGCTTAAACAGGTCTAAACCGGATAAAACGCGATTGAACAGGCTTAAACTGGTATAAACAGCATCGAACCGGTTTAAACCGGATAAAACCGGATTGAACCGGTTTAAACCAGATAAAAACGGATTGAACCAGTTAAACCGGTTTAAACCAAATAGAGCCGGATAGAACCGGTTTAAACCGGACAAGACCTGATTGAAACGGTTTGAACCGGTTTAAACCGGAGAAAATCGGAATGAACCGGTTTAAACCGGATAAAACCGGATTGAACCGGTTTAAACTGGATTCAACCGGATAGAACCGGATAGAACCGGTTTAAACTGGATAAAACCGGATTGAACCGGCTTAAACCGGTTTAAACCGGATAAAACCGGATTGAACCGGTTCAATCCGGTTTAAACCGGATAAAACCAGATTGAACCGGTTTAAACAGGATAAAACCGGATTGAAAGGGCTTCAACCCGTTTAAACCGGATAAAACCGGATTGAACCGGTTCAAACCGGTTTAAACCGGATAAAACCGGAATGAACTGGTTTAAAACGGATAGAACCGGATAGAAACGGTTGAAACCGGATGAAACCGGATTGAACTGGATTAAACCGGGTTAAAACGGATAAAACCGGTTTCAATCGGATAAAACCAAATTGAACCAGTTTAAACCGGATAAAACCAGATTGAACCGGTTTAAGCCGGATAAAACTGGACTGAACCGGTTTAAATCGGTTTAAACCGTATAAAACCGGATTGAACCGGATGAAACCGGTTTAAACTGGATAAACCGGATTGAATCGGTTAAAACCGGTTTAAACCGGATAAAACTAGATTGAACCGGTTTAAACCGGATCAGACCGGATTGAACCCGATTAAACCGGTTTCAACCGGATAAAACCGGATAGAACCGGTTTAAACCGGATAAAACCGGATTGAACCGGTTTAAACTGGTTTAAAGCGGATAAAACGTTATTGAACCGGTTTAAACCGGATCAAACCGGATTGAACTGCTTTAAACCGGTTTCAACCGGATAGAACCGGATAGAACCGGTTTAAACTGGATAAAACCGGATTGAACCGGCTTAAACCGGTTTAAACAGGATTGAACCGGTTTAAACCGGATAAAACCGGATTGAACCGGTTCAAACCGGTTTAAACCGGATAAAACCGGAATGAACTGGTTTAAACCGGTTTAAAACGGATAGAACCAGATAGAAACGGTTTAAACCGGATAAAACCGGATTGAACCGGTGTAAACCGGTTGAAACCGGATAAAAACGGTTTGGAAGGGTTTAAATCGCTTTAAACTGGATAAAACCGGAATGAACCGGCTTAAACAGGTCTGAACCGGATAAAACCCGATTGAACAGGCTTAAACTGGTGTAAACAGCATAGAACCGGTTTAAAAAGGATAAAATCGGATTGAACCAGTTTAAACCGTTTTAAACCGGATAAAACCAGACAGAACTGGTTTAAACCGGATAAAACCTGATTGAACCGGTTTAAACCGGTTTCAACTCTATAGGACCGGATAGAACCGGTTTAAACTGAAGAAAACAGGATTGAACTGGTTTAAACCGGATAAAACCGGATTGAACCGGTTTAAACTGGTTTCAACCGGATAGAACCGGATAGAACCGGTTTAAACTGGATAAAACAGAATTGAACAGGCTTAAACCGGTTTAAACCGGATAAAACCGGATTGAACCGGTTCAAACCGGTTTAAACCGGATAAAACCAGATTGAACCGGTTTAAACCAGATAAAACCGGATTGGACCGGCTTAAACCGGTTTAAACCGGATAAAACCGGATTGAACCGGTTCAAACCGGTTTAAACCGGATAAAACCGGAATGAACTGGTTTAAACCGGTTTAAAACGGATAGAACCGGATAGAAACGGTTTATACCGGATAAAACCGGAATGAACTGGTTTAAACTGGTTTAAAACAGATAGAACCGGATAGAAACGGTATAAACCGGATAAAACCGGATTGAACCGGTGTAAACCGTTTGAAACCGGATGAAAACGGATTGAAAGGGTTTAAACCGGTTTAAACTTGATAAAACCGGAATGAACCGGCTTAAACAGGTCTAAACCAGATAAAACGCGATTGAACAGGCTTAAACTGGTATAAACAGCATAGAACCGGTTTAAACCGGATAAAACCGGATTGAACCGGTTTAAACCAGATAAAACCGGATTGAACCAGTTTAAACCGGTTTAAACCAAATAGAACCGGATAGAACCGGTTTAAACCGGACAAGACCTGATTGAAACGGTTTGAACCGGTTTAAACCGGAGAAAATCGGAATGAACCGGTTTAAACCGGATAAAACCGGATTGAACCGGTTTAAACTGGATTCAACCGGATAGAACCGGATAGAACCGGTTTAAACTGGATAAAACCGGATTGAACCGGCTTAAACCGGTTTAAACCGGATAAAACCGGATTGAACCGGTTCAATCCGGTTTAAACCGGATAAAACCAGATTGAACCGGTTTAAACCGGATAAAACCGGATTGAAAGGGCTTAAACCGGTTTAAACCGGATAAAACCGGATTGAACCGGTTCAAACCGGTTTAAACCGGATAAAACCAGAATGAACTGGTTTAAAACGGATAGAACCGGATAGAAACGGTTGAAACCGGATAAAACCGGATTGAACTGGATTAAACCGGTTTAAAACGGATAAAACCGGTTTAAATCGGATAAAACCAAATTGAACCAGTTTAAACCGGATAAAACTGGACTGAACCGGTTTAAATCGGTTTAAACCGTATAAAACCGGATTGAACCGGATGAAACCGGTTTAAACTGGATAAACCGGATTGAATCGGTTAAAACCGGTTTAAACCGGATAAAACTAGATTGAACCGGTTTAAACCGGTTCAGACCGGATTGAACCCGATTAAACCGGTTTCAACCGGATAGAACCGGATTAAACCGGATAAAACCAGATTGAACCGGTTTAAACCGGTTTAAAGCGGATAAAACCGGATTGAACCGGTTTAAACTGGATCAAACCGGATTGAACTGCTTTAAACTGGTTTCAACCGGATAGAAACGGATAGAACCGGTTTAAACTGGATAAAACCGGATTGAACCTGTTCAAACCGGTTTAAACTGGAGAAAACTGGATTGAACAGGTTTAAACCGGATAAAACCGGATTGACCCGGTTTAAACCGGTTTAAACCGGATAAAACCGGATTGAACCGGTTCAAACCGGTTTAAACCGGATAAAACCAAATTGAACCAGTTCAAACGGGATAAAATCAGATTGAACCGGTTAAAAACGGATAAAACCGGATTGAACCAGTTTAAACCCGTTTAAACCAGATGGAAACTAATAGAACCGGTTTAAACCGGATAAAACCGGATTGAACTGGTTTAACCGGTTAAATCAGGATAGAACAGGATAGAACCGGTTTAAACCGATTTAAACAGGATAGAACCGGATAGAACCGGTTTAAACGAGATAAAAACGGATTGAACCGGTTTAAACCAGTCTAAACCGGATAAAACCGGTTTAAACCGGATAAAACCAGATTGAACCGGTTTAAACCAGATAAAACCGGATTGAACTGGTTCAACCGGGTTTAAACCGGATAAAACCGGAGTGAACTGGTTTAAACCGGATAAAACAGGATTGAACCGGTTGAAACCAGATAAAACCGGATTGAAACGTTTCAAACCGGTTTTAACCGGATAAAAACGGAATGAACCGGTTTAAACCGGATAAAACCGGACTGAACCGGTTTAAACCGGATAAAACCGGATTGAACCGGCTTAAACCGGTTTAAACAGGATTGAACCGGTTTAAACCGGATAAAACTGGATTGAACCGGTTCAAACCGGTTTAAACCGGATAAAACCGGAATGAACTGGTTTAAACCGGTTTAAAACGGATAGAACCGGATAGAAACGGTTTAAACCGGATAAAACCGGATTGAACCGGTGTAAACCGGTTGAAACCGGATAAAAACGGATTGGAAGGGTTTAAACCGCTTTAAACTGGATAAAACCGGAATGAACCGGCTTAAACAGGTCTGAACCGGATAAAACCCGATTGAACAGGCTTAAACTGCTATAAACAGCATAGAACCGGTTTAAAAAGGATAAAATCGGATTGAACCGGTTTAAACCGTTTTAAACCGGATAAAACCAGACAGAACCGGTTTAAACCGGATAAAACCTGATTGAACCGGTTTAAACCGGTTTCAACCGTATAGGACCGGATAGAACCGGTTTAAACTGGATAAAACAGGATTGAACAGGCTTAAACCGGTTTAAACCGGATAAAACCGGATTGAACCGGTTCAAACCGGTTTAAACCGGATAAAACCGGAATGAACTGGTTTAAACTGGTTTAAAACAGATAGAACCGGATAGAAACGGTATAAACCGGATAAAACCGGATAAAAACGGATTGAAAGGGTTTAAACCGGTTTAAACTTGATAAAACCGGAATGAACCGGCTTAAACTGGTATAAACCGGATAAAACGCGATTGAACAGGCTTAAACTGGTATAAACAGCATAGAACTGGTTTAAACCGGATAAAACCGGATTGAACCGGTTTAAACCAGTTTAAACCGGATAAAAACAGACTGAACCGGTTTAAACCGGATAAAACCGGGTTGAAAGGGCTTAAACCGGTTTAAACTGGATAAAACCGGATTGTACCGGTTCAAACCGGTTTAAACCGGATAAAACCAGAATGAACTGGTTTAAAATGGATAGAACCGGATAGAAAGGGTTGAAACCGGATAAAACCGGATTGAACTGGATTAAACCTTTTTAAAATCGATAAAACAAAATTGAACCAGTTTAAACCGGATAAAACCAGATTGAACCGGTTTAAGCCGGATAAAACTGGACTGAACCGGTTTAAATCGGTTTAAACCGTATAAAACCGGATTGAACCGGATGAAACCGGTCTAAACTGGATAAACCGGATTGAATCGGTTAAAACCGGTTTAAACCGGATAAAACTAGATTGAACCGGTTTAAACCGGATCAGACCGGATTGAACCCGATTAAACCGGTTTCAACCGGATAGAACCGGATAGAACCGGTTTAAACTGGATAAAACCGGATTCAACCGGCTTAAACCGGTTTAAACCGGATAAAACCGGATTGAACCGGATGAAACCGGTCTAAACTGGATAAACCGGATTGATTCGGTTTAAACCGGTTTAAAGCGGATAAAACCGGATTGAACCGGTTTAAACCGGATCAAACCGGATTGAACCGGTTTAAACCGGATAAAACCGGATTGAACCGGTTCAAACCGGTTTAAACCGGATAAAACCGGAATGAACTGGTTTAAACCGGTTTAAAACGGATAGAACCGGATAGAAACGGTTTAAACCGGATAAAACCGGATTGAACCGGTGTAAACTGGTTGAAACCGGATAAAAACGGATTGGAAGGGTTTAAACCGCTTTAAACTGGACAAAACCGGAATGAACCGGCTTAAACAGGTCTGAACTGGATAAAACCCGATTGAACAGGCTTAAACTGCTATAAACAGCATAGAACCGGTTTAAAAAGGATAAAATTGGATTGAACCGGTTTAAACCGTTTTAAACCGGATAAAACCAGACAGAACCGGTTTAAACCGGATAAAACCTGATTGAACCGGTTTAAACCGGTTTCAACTGTATAGGACAGGATAGAACCGGTTTAAACCGGAGAAAACAGGATTGAACTGGTTTAAACCGGATAAAACCGGATTGAACTGGTTTAAACTGGTTTCAACCAGATAGAACCGGATAGAACCGGTTTAAACTGGATAAAACCGGATTGAACCGGCTTAAACCGGTTTAAACCGGATAAAACCGGATTGAACCGGTTCAATCCGGTTTAAACCGGATAAAACCAGATTGAACCGGTTTAAACCGGATAAAACCGGATTGAAAGGGCTTAAACCGGTTTAAACCGGATAAAACCGGATTGAACCGGTTCAAACCGGTTTAAACCAGATAAAACCAGAATGAACTGGTTTAAAATGGATAGAACCGGATAGAAAGGGTTGAAACCGGATAAAACCGGATTGAACTGGATTAAACCTTTTTAAAATCGATAAAACCAAATTGAACCAGTTTAAACCGGATAAAACCAGATTGAACCGGTTTAAGCCGGATAAAACTGGACTGAACCGGTTTAAATCGGTTTAAACCGTATAAAACCGGATTGAACCGGATGAAACCGGTCTAAACTGGATAAACCGGATTGAATCGGTTAAAACCGGTTTAAACCGGATAAAACTAGATTGAACCGGTTTAAACCGGATCAGACTGGATTGAACCCGATTAAACCGGTTTCAACCGGATAGAACCGGATAGGACCGGTTTAAACCGGATTGAACCGGTTTAAACCGGTTTAAAGCGGATAAAACCGGATTGAACCGGTTTAAACCGGATCAAACCGGATTGAACTGCTTTAAACCGGTTTCAACCGGATAGAACCGGATAGAACCGTTTTAAACTGGATAAAACCGGATTGAACCGGCTTAAACCGGTTTAAACCGGATTGAACCGGTTTAAACCGGATAAAACCGGATTGAACCGGTTCAAACCGGTTTAAACCGGATAAAACCGGAATGAACTGGTTTAAACCGGTTTAAAACGGATAGAACCGGATAGAAACGGTTTAAACCGGATAAAACCGGATTGAACCGGTGTAAACTGGTTGAAACCGGATAAAAACGGATTGGAAGGGTTTAAACCGCTTTAAACTGGACAAAACCGGAATGAACCAGCTTAAACAGGTCTGAACTGGATAAAACCCGATTGAACAGGCTTAAACTGCTATAAACAGCATAGAACCGGTTTAAAAAGGATAAAATTGGATTGAACCGGTTTAAACCGTTTTAAACCGGATAAAACCAGACAGAACCGGTTTAAACCGGATAAAACCTGATTGAACCGGTTTAAACCGGTTTCAACTGTATAGGACAGGATAGAACCGGTTTAAACCGGAGAAAACAGGATTGAACTGGTTTAAACCGGATAAAACCGGATTGAACTGGTTTAAACTGGTTTCAACCAGATAGAACCGGATAGAACCGGTTTAAACTGGATAAAACAGGATTGAACAGGCTTAAACCGGTTTAAACCGGATAAAACCGGAATGAACTGGTTTAAACTGGTTTAAAACAGATAGAACCGGATAGAAACGGTATAAACCGGATAAAACCGGATAAAAAAGGATTGAAAGGGTTTAAACCGGTTTAAACTTGATAAAACCGGAATGAACCGGCTTAAACTGGTCTAAACCGGATAAAACGCGATTGAACAGGCTTAAACTGGTATAAACAGCATAGAACTGGTTTAAACCGGATAAAACCGGATTGAACCGGTTTAAACCAGTTTAAACCGGATAAAAACAGACTGAACCGGTTTAAACCGGATAAAATCGGATTGAACCGGTTTAAACCGGTTTCAACTGTATAGAGCCGGATAGAACCGGTTTAAACCGGATAAAACAGGATTGAACTGGTTTAAACCGGATAAAACCGGATTGAACCGGTTTAAACTGGTTTCAACCAGATAGAACTGGATAGAACCGGTTTAAACTGGATCAAACCGGATTGAACCGGCTTAAACCGGTTTAAACCGGATAAAACCGGATTGAACCGGTACAAACCGGTTTAAACCGGATAAAACCGGAATGAACTGGTTTAAACAGGTTTAAAACGGATAGAACCGGATTGAAAGGGTTTAAACCGGTTTAAAATTGATAAAACTGGAATGAACCGGCTTAAACAGGTCTAAACCGGATAAAACGCGATTGAACAGGCTTAAACTGGTATAAACAGCATCGAACCGGTTTAAACCGGATAAAACCGGATTGAACCGGTTTAAACCAGATAAAAACGGATTGAACCAGTTAAACCGGTTTAAACCAAATAGAGCCGGATAGAACCGGTTTAAACCGGACAAGACCTGATTGAAACGGTTTGAACCGGTTTAAACCGGAGAAAATCGGAATGAACCGGTTTAAACCGGATAAAACCGGATTGAACCGGTTTAAACTGGATTCAACCGGATAGAACCGGATAGAACCGGTTTAAACTGGATAAAACCGGATTGAACCGGCTTAAACCGGTTTAAACCGGATAAAACCGGATTGAACCGGTTCAATCCGGTTTAAACCGGATAAAACCAGATTGAACCGGTTTAAACAGGATAAAACCGGATTGAAAGGGCTTCAACCCGTTTAAACCGGATAAAACCGGATTGAACCGGTTCAAACCGGTTTAAACCGGATAAAACCGGAATGAACTGGTTTAAAACGGATAGAACCGGATAGAAACGGTTGAAACCGGATGAAACCGGATTGAACTGGATTAAACCGGGTTAAAACGGATAAAACCGGTTTAAATCGGATAAAACCAAATTGAACCAGTTTAAACCGGATAAAACCAGATTGAACCGGTTTAAGCCGGATAAAACTGGACTGAACCGGTTTAAATCGGTTTAAACCGTATAAAACCGGATTGAACCGGATGAAACCGGTTTAAACTGGATAAACCGGATTGAATCGGTTAAAACCGGTTTAAACCGGATAAAACTAGATTGAACCGGTTTAAACCGGATCAGACCGGATTGAACCCGATTAAACCGGTTTCAACCGGATAAAACCGGATAGAACCGGTTTAAACCGGATAAAACCGGATTGAACCGGTTTAAACTGGTTTAAAGCGGATAAAACGTTATTGAACCGGTTTAAACCGGATCAAACCGGATTGAACTGCTTTAAACCGGTTTCAACCGGATAGAACCGGATAGAACCGGTTTAAACTGGATAAAACCGGATTGAACCGGCTTAAACCGGTTTAAACAGGATTGAACCGGTTTAAACCGGATAAAACCGGATTGAACCGGTTCAAACCGGTTTAAACCGGATAAAACCGGAATGAACTGGTTTAAACCGGTTTAAAACGGATAGAACCAGATAGAAACGGTTTAAACCGGATAAAACCGGATTGAACCGGTGTAAACCGGTTGAAACCGGATAAAAACGGTTTGGAAGGGTTTAAATCGCTTTAAACTGGATAAAACCGGAATGAACCGGCTTAAACAGGTCTGAACCGGATAAAACCCGGTTGAACAGGCTTAAACTGGTGTAAACAGCATAGAACCGGTTTAAAAAGGATAAAATCGGATTGAACCAGTTTAAACCGTTTTAAACCGGATAAAACCAGACAGAACCGGTTTAAACCGGATAAAACCTGATTGAACCGGTTTAAACCGGTTTCAACTGTATAGGACCGGATAGAACCGGTTTAAACTGAAGAAAACAGGATTGAACTGGTTTAAACCGGATAAAACCGGATTGAACCGGTTTAAACTGGTTTCAACCGGATAGAACCGGATAGAACCGGTTTAAACTGGATAAAACAGAATTGAACAGGCTTAAACCGGTTTAAACCGGATAAAACCGGATTGAACCGGTTCAAACCGGTTTAAACCGGATAAAACCAGATTGAACCGGTTTAAACCAGATAAAACCGGATTGGACCGGCTTAAACCGGTTTAAACCGGATAAAACCGGATTGAACCGGTTCAAACCGGTTTAAACCGGATAAAACCGGAATGAACTGGTTTAAACCGGTTTAAAACGGATAGAACCGGATAGAAACGGTTTATACCGGATAAAACCGGAATGAACTGGTTTAAACTGGTTTAAAACAGATAGAACCGGATAGAAACGGTATAAACCGGATAAAACCGGATTGAACCGGTGTAAACCGGTTGAAACCGGATGAAAACGGATTGAAAGGGTTTAAACCGGTTTAAACTTGATAAAACCGGAATGAACCGGCTTAAACAGGTCTAAACCGGATAAAACGCGATTGAACAGGCTTAAACTGGTATAAACAGCATAGAACCGGTTTAAACCGGATAAAACCGGATTGAACCGGTTTAAACCAGATAAAACCGGATTGAACCAGTTTAAACCGGTTTAAACCAAATAGAACCGGATAGAACCGGTTTAAACCGGACAAGACCTGATTGAAACGGTTTGAACCGGTTTAAACCGGAGAAAATCGGAATGAACCGGTTTAAACCGGATAAAACCGGATTGAACCGGTTTAAACTGGATTCAACCGGATAGAACCGGATAGAACCGGTTTAAACTGGATAAAACCGGATTGAACCGGCTTAAACCGGTTTAAACCGGATAAAACCGGATTGAACCGGTTCAATCCGGTTTAAACCGGATAAAACCAGATTGAACCGGTTTAAACCGGATAAAACCGGATTGAAAGGGCTTAAACCGGTTTAAACCGGATAAAACCAGATTGAACCGGTTCAAACCGGTTTAAACCGGATAAAACCAGAATGAACTGGTTTAAAACGGATAGAACCGGATAGAAACGGTTGAAACCGGATAAAACCGGATTGAACTGGATTAAACCGGTTTAAAACGGATAAAACCGGTTTAAATCGGATAAAACCAAATTGAACCAGTTTAAACCGGATAAAACTGGACTGAACCGGTTTAAATCGGTTTAAACCGTATAAAACCGGATTGAACCGGATGAAACCGGTTTAAACTGGATAAACCGGATTGAATCGGTTAAAACCGGTTTAAACCGGATAAAACTAGATTGAACCGGTTTAAACCGGTTCAGACCGGATTGAACCCGATTAAACCGGTTTCAACCGGATAGAACCGGATTAAACCGGATAAAACCAGATTGAACCGGTTTAAACCGGTTTAAAGCGGATAAAACCGGATTGAACCGGTTTAAACTGGATCAAACCGGATTGAACTGCTTTAAACTGGTTTCAACCGGATAGAAACGGATAGAACCGGTTTAAACTGGATAAAACCGGATTGAACCTGTTTAAACCGGTTTAAACTGGAGAAAACTGGATTGAACAGGTTTAAACCGGATAAAACCGGATTGACCCGGTTTAAACCGGTTTAAACCGGATAAAACCGGATTGAACCGGTTCAAACCGGTTTAAACCGGATAAAACCAAATTGAACCAGTTCAAACGGGATAAAATCAGATTGAACCGGTTAAAAACGGATAAAACCGGATTGAACCAGTTTAAACCCGTTTAAACCAGATGGAAACTAATAGAACCGGTTTAAACCGGATAAAACCGGATTGAACCGGTTTAACCGGTTAAATCAGGATAGAACAGGATAGAACCGGTTTAAACCGATTTAAACAGGATAGAACCGGATAGAACCGGTTTAAACGAGATAAAAACGGATTGAACCGGTTTAAACCAGTCTAAACCGGATAAAACCGGTTTAAACCGGATAAAACCAGATTGAACCGGTTTAAACCAGATAAAACCGGATTGAACTGGTTCAACCGGGTTTAAACCGGATAAAACCGGAGTGAACTGGTTTAAACCGGATAAAACAGGATTGAACCGGTTGAAACCAGATAAAACCGGATTGAAACGTTTCAAACCGGTTTTAACCGGATAAAAACGGAATGAACCGGTTTAAACCGGATAAAACCGGACTGAACCGGTTTAAACCGGATAAAACCGGATTGAACCGGCTTAAACCGGTTTAAACAGGATTGAACCGGTTTAAACCGGATAAAACTGGATTGAACCGGTTCAAACCGGTTTAAACCGGATAAAACCGGAATGAACTGGTTTAAACCGGTTTAAAACGGATAGAACCGGATAGAAACGGTTTAAACCGGATAAAACCGGATTGAACCGGTGTAAACCGGTTGAAACCGGATAAAAACGGATTGGAAGGGTTTAAACCGCTTTAAACTGGATAAAACCGGAATGAACCGGCTTAAACAGGTCTGAACCGGATAAAACCCGATTGAACAGGCTTAAACTGCTATAAACAGCATAGAACCGGTTTAAAAAGGATAAAATCGGATTGAACCGGTTTAAACCGTTTTAAACCGGATAAAACCAGACAGAACCGGTTTAAACCGGATAAAACCTGATTGAACCGGTTTAAACCGGTTTCAACCGTATAGGACCGGATAGAACCGGTTTAAACTGGATAAAACAGGATTGAACAGGCTTAAACCGGTTTAAACCGGATAAAACCGGATTGAACCGGTTCAAACCGGTTTAAACCGGATAAAACCGGAATGAACTGGTTTAAACTGGTTTAAAACAGATAGAACCGGATAGAAACGGTATAAACCGGATAAAACCGGATAAAAACGGATTGAAAGGGTTTAAACCGGTTTAAACTTGATAAAACCGGAATGAACCGGCTTAAACTGGTATAAACCGGATAAAACGCGATTGAACAGGCTTAAACTGGTATAAACAGCATAGAACTGGTTTAAACCGGATAAAACCGGATTGAACCGGTTTAAACCAGTTTAAACCGGATAAAAACAGACTGAACCGGTTTAAACCGGATAAAACCGGGTTGAAAGGGCTTAAACCGGTTTAAACCGGATAAAACCGGATTGAACCGGTTCAAACCGGTTTAAACCGGATAAAACCAGAATGAACTGGTTTAAAATGGATAGAACCGGATAGAAAGGGTTGAAACCGGATAAAACCGGATTGAACTGGATTAAACCTTTTTAAAATCGATAAAACAAAATTGAACCAGTTTAAACCGGATAAAACCAGATTGAACCGGTTTAAGCCGGATAAAACTGGACTGAACCGGTTTAAATCGGTTTAAACCGTATAAAACCGGATTGAACCGGATGAAACCGGTCTAAACTGGATAAACCGGATTGAATCGGTTAAAACCGGTTTAAACCGGATAAAACTAGATTGAACCGGTTTAAACCGGATCAGACCGGATTGAACCCGATTAAACCGGTTTCAACCGGATAGAACCGGATAGAACCGGTTTAAACTGGATAAAACCGGATTCAACCGGCTTAAACCGGTTTAAACCGGATAAAACCGGATTGAACCGGATGAAACCGGTCTAAACTGGATAAACCGGATTGAATCGGTTTAAACCGGTTTAAAGCGGATAAAACCGGATTGAACCGGTTTAAACCGGATCAAACCGGATTGAACCGGTTTAAACCGGATAAAACCGGATTGAACCGGTTCAAACCGGTTTAAACCGGATAAAACCGGAATGAACTGGTTTAAACCGGTTTAAAACGGATAGAACCGGATAGAAACGGTTTAAACCGGATAAAACCGGATTGAACCGGTGTAAACTGGTTGAAACCGGATAAAAACGGATTGGAAGGGTTTAAACCGCTTTAAACTGGACAAAACCGGAATGAACCGGCTTAAACAGGTCTGAACTGGATAAAACCCGATTGAACAGGCTTAAACTGCTATAAACAGCATAGAACCGGTTTAAAAAGGATAAAATTGGATTGAACCGGTTTAACCCGTTTTAAACCGGATAAAACCAGACAGAACCGGTTTAAACCGGATAAAACCTGATTGAACCGGTTTAAACCGGTTTCAACTGTATAGGACAGGATAGAACCGGTTTAAACCGGAGAAAACAGGATTGAACTGGTTTAAACCGGATAAAACCGGATTGAACTGGTTTAAACTGGTTTCAACCAGATAGAACCGGATAGAACCGGTTTAAACTGGATAAAACCGGATTGAACCGGCTTAAACCGGTTTAAACCGGATAAAACCGGATTGAACCGGTTCAATCCGGTTTAAACCGGATAAAACCAGATTGAACCGGTTTAAACCGGATAAAACCGGATTGAAAGGGCTTAAACCGGTTTAAACCGGATAAAACCGGATTGAACCGGTTCAAACCGGTTTAAACCAGATAAAACCAGAATGAACTGGTTTAAAATGGATAGAACCGGATAGAAAGGGTTGAAACCGGATAAAACCGGATTGAACTGGATTAAACCTTTTTAAAATCGATAAAACCAAATTGAACCAGTTTAAACCGGATAAAACCAGATTGAACCGGTTTAAGCCGGATAAAACTGGACTGAACCGGTTTAAATCGGTTTAAACCGTATAAAACCGGATTGAACCGGATGAAACCGGTCTAAACTGGATAAACCGGATTGAATCGGTTAAAACCGGTTTAAACCGGATAAAACTAGATTGAACCGGTTTAAACCGGATCAGACTGGATTGAACCCGATTAAACCGGTTTCAACCGGATAGAACCGGATAGGACCGGTTTAAACCGGATTGAACCGGTTTAAACCGGTTTAAAGCGGATAAAACCGGATTGAACCGGTTTAAACCGGATCAAACCGGATTGAACTGCTTTAAACCGGTTTCAACCGGATAGAACCGGATAGAACCGTTTTAAACTGGATAAAACCGGATTGAACCGGCTTAAACCGGTTTAAACCGGATTGAACCGGTTTAAACCGGATAAAACCGGATTGAACCGGTTCAAACCGGTTTAAACCGGATAAAACCGGAATGAACTGGTTTAAACCGGTTTAAAACGGATAGAACCGGATAGAAACGGTTTAAACCGGATAAAACCGGATTGAACCGGTGTAAACTGGTTGAAACCGGATAAAAACGGATTGGAAGGGTTTAAACCGCTTTAAACTGGACAAAACCGGAATGAACCAGCTTAAACAGGTCTGAACTGGATAAAACCCGATTGAACAGGCTTAAACTGCTATAAACAGCATAGAACCGGTTTAAAAAGGATAAAATTGGATTGAACCGGTTTAAACCGTTTTAAACCGGATAAAACCAGACAGAACCGGTTTAAACCGGATAAAACCTGATTGAACCGGTTTAAACCGGTTTCAACTGTATAGGACAGGATAGAACCGGTTTAAACCGGAGAAAACAGGATTGAACTGGTTTAAACCGGATAAAACCGGATTGAACTGGTTTAAACTGGTTTCAACCAGATAGAACCGGATAGAACCGGTTTAAACTGGATAAAACAGGATTGAACAGGCTTAAACCGGTTTAAACCGGATAAAACCGGATTGAACCGGTTCAATCCGGTTTAAACCGGATAAAACCAGATTGAACCGGTTTAAACTGGATAAAACCGGATTGAAAGGGCTTAAACCGGTTTAAACCGGATAAAACCAGAATGAACTGGTTTAAAACGGATAGAACCGGATAGAAACGGTTGAAACCGGATAAAACCGGATTGAACTGGATTAAACCGGTTTAAAACGGATAAAACCGGTTTAAAACGGATAAAACCAAATTGAACCAGTTTAAACCGGATCAAACCAGATTGAACCGGTTTAAGCCGGATAAAACTGGACTGAACCGGTTTAAATCGGTTTAAACCGTACAAAACCGGATTGAACCGGATGAAACCGGTTTAAACTGGATAAACTGGATTGAATCGGTTAAAACCGGTTTAAACCGGATAAAACTAGATTGAACCGGTTTAAATCGGATCAGACCGGATTGAACACGATTAAACCGGTTTCAACCGGATAGAACCGGATAGAACCGGTTTAAACCGGATTGATCCGGTTTAAACCGGTTTAAAGCGGATAAAACCGGATTGAACCGGTTTAAACCGGATAAAAACGGATTGAACTGCTTTAAACCGGTTTCAACCGGATAGAACCGGATAGAACCGGTTTAAACTGGATAAAACCGGATTGAACCGGCTTAAACCGGTTTAAACAGGATTGAACCGGTTTAAACCGGATAAAAACGGAATGAACTGGTTTAAACCGGTTTAAAACGGATAGAACCGGATAGAAACGGTTTAAACCGGATAAAACCGGATTGAACCGGTGTAAACTGGTTGAAACCGGATAAAAACGGATTGGAAGGGTTTAAACCGCTTTAAACTGGATAAAACCGGAATGAACCGGCTTAAACAGGTCTGAACCGGATAAAACCCGATTGAACAGGCTTAAACTGGTGTAAACAGCATAGAACCGGTTTTAAAAGGATAAAATCGGGTTTAACCGGTTTAAACCATTTTAAACCGGATAAAACAAGACAGAACCGGTTTAAACCGGATAAAACCTGATTGAACCGGTTTAAACTGGTTTCAACTGTATAGGACCGGATAGAACCGGTTTAAACCGGAGAAAACAGGATTGAACTGGTTTAAACCGGATAAAACCGGATTGAACCGGTTTAAACTGGTTTCAACCGGATAGAACCGGATAGAAACGGTATAAACCGGATAAAACCGGATAAAAACGGATTGAAAGGGTTTAAACCGGTTTAAACTTGATAAAACCGGAATGAACGGGCTTAAACAGGTCTAAACCGGATAAAACGCGATTGAACAG
Organism: Cynocephalus volans; assembly: GCF_027409185.1. NCBI lineage: Eukaryota > Metazoa > Chordata > Mammalia > Dermoptera > Cynocephalidae > Cynocephalus > Cynocephalus volans. The sequence goes on along the minus strand of NW_026902421.1, from coordinate 179,023 downwards.
GCTTAAACTGGTATAAACAGCATAGAACCGGTTTAAACCGGATAAAACCGGATTGAACCGGTTCAAACCGGTTTAAACCGGATAAAACCAGATTGAACCGGTTTAAACCGGATAAAACCGGATTGAACCGGTTCAAACCGGTTTAAACCGGATAAAACCAAATTGAACCAGTTTAAACAGGATAAAATCAGATTGAACCGGTTAAAAACGGATAAAACCGGATTGAACCAGTTTAAACCCGTTTAAACCAGATGGAAACTAATAGAACCGGTTTAAAACGGATAAAACCGGATTGAACTGGTTTAACCGGTTAAATCAGGATAGAACAGGATAGAACCAGTTAAAACCGATTTAAACAGTATAGAACCGGATAGAACCGGTTTAAACGAGATAAAAACGGATTGAACCGGTTTAAACCAGTCTAAACCGGATAAAACCGGTTTAAACCGGATAAAACCAGATTGAACCGGTTTAAACCGGATAAAACCGGAGTGAACTGGTTTAAACCGGATATAACAGGATTGAACTGGTTGAAACCAGATAAAACCGGATTGAAACGTTTCAAACCGGTTTTAACCGGATAAAAACGGAATGAACCGGTTTAAACCGGATAAAACCGGACTGAACCGGTTTAAACCGGATAAAACCGGATTGAACTGGTTTAAACCGGTTTAAACCGGATAGAACTGGGCTAAACCGGTTTAAACCGGATAAAACCGGATAGAACCGGTTTAAACTGGATAAAACCGGATTGAACCAGTTCAAACCGGTTTAAAACGGATAAAACTGGATTGAACCGGTTCAAACCGGTTTAAACAAGATAAAACAAAATGGAACCAGTTTAAACCGGATAAAACCAGATTGAACCGGTTTAAAATGCATAAAACCAGATTGAACAAGTTTAAACCGGTTTAAACCGGATAGAAACGTATATAACCGGTTTAAACTGGATAAAACCGGACTGAACCAGTTTAAATCGGTTTAAACCGGATAAAACCGGAATGAACCGGATTAAACCAGTTTATACTGGATAAACCGGATTGAATCGGTTAAAACCGGTTTAAACCGGATAAAACCAGATTGAACCGGTTTAAACCGGATGAAACCGGATTGAACCGGTTTCAACCGGATAGAACCGCATAGAACCGGTTTAAACCGGATAAAACCGGATTGAAGCGGTTTAAACCGGTTCAAACCGGATAAAACCAGATTGAAACGGTTTAAACCGGTTTAAACCAGAAAAAACGGATTGAACCGGTTTAAACTGGATAAAACCGATTGAACCGGTTTAAACCGGCTAAAACCAGATTGAACCGGTTTAAACCGGATAAAAACGGATAGAACCGGTTTAAACCGGTTTAAACCAGATTGAACGGGTTAGAACCGGTTTAAACCGTTTAAAACCGGATTGAACAGGTTTAAGATGGTTTAAACCGGTTCAAACCGGATGAAACCGGAATGAACCGGTTTAAACCGTATAAAACCGGATTGAACTAGTTTAAACCGGTTTCAACCGGATAGAACCGGATAGAACCGGTTTAAACTGGATAAAACCGGATTGAACCAGCTAAAAACGGTTTAAACCAGATAAAACCGGATTGAACCGGTTCAAACCGGTTTAAACCGGATAAAACCGGAGTGAACTGGTTTAAACCGGATAAAACCGGATTGAACCAGTTCAAACCGGTTTAAACCGGATAAAACCGGAGTGAACTGGTTTAAAACGGATAAAACCGGATTGAACCAGTTTAAACCGGTTTAAACCGGATAAAATCGGATTGAACCGGTTTAAACCGGATAAAACCGCATTGAACCGATTTAAACTGGTTTAAACCGGATAGAACCGGATAGAACCGGTTTAAACTGGATAAAACCGGATTGAAGCGGCTTCAACCGGTTTAAACAGGATTGAACCGGTTTAAACCGGATAAAACCAGATTGAACCGGTTCAAACCGGTTTAAACCGGATAAAACCGGAATGAACTGGTTTAAACCGGTTTAAAACGGATAGAAGTGGATAGAAACGGTTTAAACCGGATAAAACCGGATTGAACCGGTGTAAACCGGTTGAATCCGGATAAAAACGGATTGGAAGGGTTTAAACCGCTTTAAACTGGATAAAACCGGAATGAACCGGCTTAAACAGGTCTGAACCAGATAAAACCCGATTGAACAGGCTTAAACTGGTGTAAACAGCATAGAACCAGTTTAAAAAGGATAAAATCGGATTGAACCGGTTTAAACCGTTTTAAACTGGATAAAACCAGACAGAACCGGTTTAAACCGGATAAAACCTGATTGAACCGGTTTAAACCGGTTTCAACTGCATAGGACCGGATAGAACCGGTTTAAACCGGAGAAAACAGGATTGAACTGGTTTAAACCGGATAAAACCAGATTGAACCGGTTTAAACTGGATAAAACCGGATTGAACCGGCTTAAACCGGTTTAAACCAGATAAAACCGGATTGAACCGGTTCAATCCGGTTTAAACCGGATAAAACCAGATTGAACCGGTTTAAACTGGATAAAACCGGATTGAAAGGGCTTAAACCGGTTTAAACCGGATAAAACCAGAATGAACTGGTTTAAAACGGATAGAACCGGATAGAAACGGTTGAAACCGGATAAAACCGGATTGAACTGGATTAAACCGGTTTAAAACGGATAAAACCGGTTTAAAACGGATAAAACCAAATTGAACCAGTTTAAACCGGATAAAACCAGATTGAACCGGTTTAAGCCGGATAAAACTGGACTGAACCGGTTTAAATCGGTTTAAACCGTATAAAACCGGATTGAACCGGATGAAACCGGTTTAAACTGGATAAACTGGATTGAATCGGTTAAAACCAGTTTAAACCGGATAAAACTAGATTGAACCGGTTTAAATCGGATCAGACCGGATTGAACCCGATTAAACCGGTTTCAACCGGATAGAACCGGATAGAACCGGTTTAAACCGGATAAAACCGGAATGAACTGGTTTAAACCGGTTTAAAACGGATAGAACCGGATAGAAACGGTTTAAACCGGATAAAACCGGATTGAACCGGTGTAAACTGGTTGAAACCGGATAAAAACGGATTGGAAGGGTTTAAACCGCTTTAAACTGGATAAAACCGGAATGAACCGGCTTAAACAGGTGTGAACCGGATAAAACCCGATTGAACAGGCTTAAACTGGTGTAAACAGCATAGAACCGGTTTTAAAAGGATAAAATCGGATTTAACCGGTTTAAACCGTTTTAAACCGGATAAAACCAGACAGAACCGGTTTAAACCGGATAAAACCTGATTGAACCGGTTTAAACCGGTTTCAACTGTATAGGACCGGATAGAACCGGTTTAAACCGGAGAAAACAGGATTGAACTGGTTTAAACCGGATAAAACCGGATTGAACCGGTTTAAACTGGTTTCAACCGGATAGAACCGGATAGATCCGGTTTAAACTGGATAAAACAGAATTGAACAGGCTTAAACCGATTTAAACCGGATAAAACCGGATTGAACCGGTTCAAACCGGTTTAAACCGGATAAAACCAGATTGAACCGGTTTAAACCAGATAAAACCGGATTGGACCGGCTTAAACCTGTTTAAACCGGATAAAACCGGATTGAACCGGTTCAAACCGGTTTAAACCGGATAAAACCGGAATGAACTGGTTTAAACCGGTTTAAGACGGATAGAACCGGATAGAAACGGTTTATACCGGATAAAACCGGAATGAACTGGTTTAAACTGGTTTAAAACAGATAGAACCGGATAGAAACGGTATAAACCGGATAAAACCGGATTGAACCGGTGTAAACCGGTTGAAACCGGATAAAAACGGATTGAAAGGGTTTAAACCGGTTTAAACTTGATAAAACCGGAATGAACCGGCTTAAACAGGTCTAAACCAGATAAAACGCGATTGAACAGGCTTAAACTGGTATACACACCATAGAACCGGTTTAAACCGGATAAAACCGGATTGAACCGGTTTAAACTGGATTCAACCGGATAGAACCGGATAGAACCGGTTTAAACTGGATAAAACCGGATTGAACCGGCTTAAACCGGTTTAAACCGGATAAAACCGGATTGAACCGGTTCAATCCGGTTTAAACAGGATAAAACCAGATTGAACCGGTTTAAACCAGATAAAACCGGATTGAAAGGGCTTAAACCGGTTTAAACCGGATAAAACCGGATTGAGCCGGTTCAAACCGGTTTAAACCGGATAAAACCAGAATGAACTGGTTTAAAACGGATAGAACCGGATAGAAACGGTTGAAAACGGATAAAACCGGATTGAACTGGATTAAACCGGTTTAAAACGGATAAAACCGGTTTAAAACGGATAAAACCAGATTGAACCAGTTTAAACCGGATAAAACCAGATTGAACCAGTTTAAGCCGGATAAAACTGGACTGAACCGGTTTAAATTGGTTTAAACCGTATAAAATCGGATTGAACCAGATGAAACCGGTTTAAACTGGATAAACCGGATTGAATCGGTTAAAAACGGTTTAAACCGGATAAAACTAGATTGAACCGGTTTAAACCGGATCAGACCGGATTGAACCCGATTAAACCGGTTTCAACCGGATAGAAACGGATAGAACAGGTTTAAAACGGATTGAACCGGTTTAAACCGGTCTAAAAGCGGATAAATCCGGATTGAACCGGTTTAAACCGGATAAAACCGGATTGAACTGCTTTAAACCGGTTTCAACCAGATAGAACCGGATAGAACCGGTTTAAACTGGATAAAACCGGATTGAACCGGCTTAAACCGGTTTAAACAGGATTGAACCGGTTTAAACCGGATAAAACCGGATTGAACCGGTTCAAACCGGTTTAAACCGGATAAAACCGGAATGAACTGGTTTAAACCGGTTTAAAACGGATAGAACCAGATAGAAACGGTTTAAACCGGATAAAACCGGAATGAACTGGTTTAAACTGGTTTAAAACAGATAGAACCGGATAGAAACGGTATAAACCGGATAAAACCGGATTGAACTAGTGTAAACCGGTTGAAACCGGATAAAAACGGATTGGAAGGGTTTAAACCGCTTTAAACTGGACAAAACCGGAATGAACCGGCTTAAACAGGTCTGAACTGGATAAAACCCGATTGAACAGGCTTAAACTGCTATAAACAGCATAGAACAGGTTTAAAAAGGATAAAATTGGATTGAACCGGTTTAAACCGTTTTAAACCGGATAAAACCAGACAGAACCGGTTTAAACCGGATAAAACCTGATTGAACCGGTTTAAACCGGTTTCAACTGTATAGGACAGGATAGAACCGGTTTAAACCGGAGAAAACAGGATTGAACTGGTTTAAACCGGATAAAACCGGAATGAACTGGTTTAAACTGGTTTAAAACAGATAGAACCGGATAGAAACGGTATAAACCGGATAAAACCGGATTGAACTAGTGTAAACCGGTTGAAACCGGATAAAAACGGATTGGAAGGGTTTAAACCGCTTTAAACTGGACAAAACCGGAATGAACCGGCTTAAACAGGTCTGAACTGGATAAAACCCGATTGAACAGGCTTAAACTGCTATAAACAGCATAGAACAGGTTTAAAAAGGATAAAATTGGATTGAACCGGTTTAAACCGTTTTAAACCGGATAAAACCAGACAGAACCGGTTTAAACCGGATAAAACCTGATTGAACCGGTTTAAACCGGTTTCAACTGTATAGGACAGGATAGAACCGGTTTAAACCGGAGAAAACAGGATTGAACTGGTTTAAACCGGATAAAACCGGATTGAACTGGTTTAAACTGGTTTCAACCAGATAGAACCGGATAGAACCGGTTTAAACTGGATAAAACAGGATTGAACAGGCTTAAACCGGTTTAAACCGGATAAAACCGGAATGAACTGGTTTAAACTGGTTTAAAACAGATAGAACCGGATAGAAACGGTATAAACCGGATAAAACCGGATAAAAACGGATTGAAAGGGTTTAAACCGGTTTAAACTTGATAAAACCGGAATGAACCGGCTTAAACTGGTCTAAACCGGATAAAACGCGATTGAACAGGCTTAAACTGGTATAAACAGCATAGAACTGGTTTAAACCGGATAAAACCGGATTGAACCGGTTTAAACCAGTTTAAACCGGATAAAAACAGACTGAACCGGTTTAAACCGGATAAAATCGGATTGAACCGGTTTAAACCGGTTTCAACTGTATAGAGCCGGATAGAACCGGTTTAAACCGGATAAAACAGGATTGAACTGGTTTAAACCGGATAAAACCGGAATGAACCGGTTTAAACTGGTTTCAACCAGATAGAACTGGATAGAACCGGTTTAAACTGGATCAAACCGGATTGAACCGGCTTAAACCGTTTTAAACCGGATAAAACCGGATTGAACCGGTACAAACCGGTTTAAACCGGATAAAACCGGAATGAACTGGTTTAAACAGGTTTAAAACGGATAGAACCGGATTGAAAGGGTTTAAACCGGTTTAAAATTGATAAAACTGGAATGAACCGGCTTAAACAGGTCTAAACCGGATAAAACGCGATTGAACAGGCTTAAACTGGTATAAACAGCATCGAACCGGTTTAAACCGGATAAAACCGGATTGAACCGGTTTAAACCAGATAAAAACGGATTGAACCAGTTAAACCGGTTTAAACCAAATAGAGCCGGATAGAACCGGTTTAAACCGGACAAGACCTGATTGAAACGGTTTGAACCGGTTTAAACCGGAGAAAATCGGAATGAACCGGTTTAAACCGGATAAAACCGGATTGAACCGGTTTAAACTGGATTCAACCGGATAGAACCGGATAGAACCGGTTTAAACTGGATAAAACCGGATTGAACCGGCTTAAACCGGTTTAAACCGGATAAAACCGGATTGAACCGGTTCAATCCGGTTTAAACCGGATAAAACCAGATTGAACCGGTTTAAACAGGATAAAACCGGATTGAAAGGGCTTCAACCGGTTTAAACCGGATAAAACCGGATTGAACCGGTTCAAACCGGTTTAAACCGGATAAAACCGGAATGAACTGGTTTAAAACGGATAGAACCGGATAGAAACGGTTGAAACCGGATGAAACCGGATTGAACTGGATTAAACCGTTTTAAAACGGATAAAACCGGTTTCAATCGGATAAAACCAAATTGAACCAGTTTAAACCGGATAAAACCAGATTGAACCGGTTTAAGCCGGATAAAACTGGACTGAACCGGTTTAAATCGGTTTAAACCGTATAAAACCGGATTGAACCGGATGAAACCGGTTTAAACTGGATAAACCGGATTGAATCGGTTAAAACCGGTTTAAACCGGATAAAACTAGATTGAACCGGTTTAAACCGGATCAGACCGGATTGAACCCGATTAAACCGGTTTCAACCGGATAAAACCGGATAGAACCGGTTTAAACCGGATAAAACCGGATTGAACCGGTTTAAACTGGTTTAAAGCGGATAAAACGTTATTGAACCGGTTTAAACCGGATCAAACCGGATTGAACTGCTTTAAACCGGTTTCAACCGGATAGAACCGGATAGAACCGGTTTAAACTGGATAAAACCGGATTGAACCGGCTTAAACCGGTTTAAACAGGATTGAACCGGTTTAAACCGGATAAAACCGGATTGAACCGGTTCAAACCGGTTTAAACCGGATAAAACCGGAATGAACTGGTTTAAACCGGTTTAAAACGGATAGAACCAGATAGAAACGGTTTAAACCGGATAAAACCGGATTGAACCGGTGTAAACCGGTTGAAACCGGATAAAAACGGTTTGGAAGGGTTTAAATCGCTTTAAACTGGATAAAACCGGAATGAACCGGCTTAAACAGGTCTGAACCGGATAAAACCCGATTGAACAGGCTTAAACTGGTGTAAACAGCATAGAACCAGTTTAAAAAGGATAAAATCGGATTGAACCAGTTTAAACCGTTTTAAACCGGATAAAACCAGACAGAACCGTTTTAAACCGGATAAAACCTGATTGAACCGGTTTAAACCGGTTTCAACTGTATAGGACCGGATAGAACCGGTTTAAACTGAAGAAAACAGGATTGAACTGGTTTCAACCGGATAAAACCGGATTGAACCGGTTTAAACTGGTTTCAACCGGATAGAACCGGATAGAACCGGTTTAATCTGGATAAAACAGAATTGAACAGGCTTAAACCGGTTTAAACCGGATAAAACCGGATTGAACCGGTTCAAACCGGTTTAAACCGGATAAAACCAGATTGAACCGGTTTAAACCAGATAAAACCGGATTGGACCGGCTTAAACCGGTTTAAACCGGATAAAACCGGATTGAACCGGTTCAAACCGGTTTAAACCGGATAAAACCGGAATGAACTGGTTTAAACCGGTTTAAAACGGATAGAACCGGATAGAAACGGTTTATACCGGATAAAACCGGAATGAACTGGTTTAAACTGGTTTAAAACAGATAGAACCGGATAGAAACGGTATAAACCGGATAAAACCGGATTGAACCGGTGTAAACCGGTTGAAACCGGATGAAAACGGATTGAAAGGGTTTAAACCGGTTTAAACTTGATAAAACCGGAATGAACCGGCTTAAACAGGTCTAAACCGGATAAAACGCGATTGAACAGGCTTAAACTGGTATAAACAGCATAGAACCGGTTTAAACCGGATAAAACCGGATTGAACCGGTTTAAACCAGATAAAACCGGATTGAACCAGTTTAAACCGGTTTAAACCAAATAGAACCGGATAGAACCTGTTTAAACCGGACAAGACCTGATTGAAACGGTTTGAACCGGTTTAAACCGGAGAAAATCGGAATGAACCGGTTTAAACCGGATAAAACCGGATTGAACCGGTTTAAACTGGATTCAACCGGATAGAACCGGATAGAACCGGTTTAAACTGGATAAAACCGGATTGAACCGGCTTAAACCGGTTTAAACCGGATAAAACTGGATTGAAACGGTTCAATCCGGTTTAAACCGGATAAAACCAGATTGAACCGGTTTAAACCGGATAAAACCGGATTGAAAGGGCTTAAACCGGTTTAAACCGGATAAAACCGGATTGAACCGGTTCAAACCGGTTTAAACCGGATAAAACCAGAATGAACTGGTTTAAAACGGATAGAACCGGATAGAAACGGTTGAAACCGGATAAAACCGGATTGAACTGGATTAAACCGGTTTAAAACGGATAAAACCGGTTTAAATCGGATAAAACCAAATTGAACCAGTTTAAACCGGATAAAACTGGACTGAACCGGTTTAAATCGGTTTAAACCGTATAAAACCGGATTGAACCAGATGAAACCGGTTTAAACTGGATAAACCGGATTGAATCGGTTAAAACCGGTTTAAACCGGATAAAACTAGATTGAACCGGTTTAAACTGGTTTCAACCAGATAGAACCGGATAGAACCGGTTTAAACTGGATAAAACAGGATTGAACAGGCTTAAACCGGTTTAAACCGGATAAAACCGGATTGAACCGGTTCAAACCGGTTTAAACCGGATAAAACCGGAATGAACTGGTTTAAACTGGTTTAAAACAGATAGAACCGGATAGAAACGGTATAAACCGGAGAAAACCGGATTGAACCGGTGTAAACCGGTTGAAACTGGATAAAAACGGATTGAAAGGGTTTAAACCGGTTTAAACTTGAAAAAACCGGAATGAACCGGCTTAAACAGGTCTAAACCGGGTAAAACGCGATTGTACAGGCTTAAACTGGTATAAACAGCATAGAATCGGTTTAAACAGGATAAAACCGGATTGAACCGGTTTAAACCGGTTTAAACCGGATAAAACCAGACTGAACCGGTTTAAACCGGATAAAACCGGATTGAACCGGTTTAAACCGGTTTCAACTGCATAGAACCGGATAGAACCGTTTTAAAGAGGATAAAACAGGATTGAAAAGGTTTAAACCGGATAAAACCGGATTGAACCAGTTTAAACTGGTTTCAACCGGATAGAACTGGATTGAACCGGTTCAAACCGGTTTAAACCGGATAACACCGGATTGAACCGGTTCAAACCAGTTTAAACAAGATAAAACAAAATTTAAACAGTTTAAACCGGATAAAACCAGATTGAACCGGTTTAAAATGCATAAAACCAGATTGAACAAGTTTAAACCGGTTTAAACCGGATAGAAACGTATATAACCGGTTTAAACTGGATAAAACCGGACTGAACCAGTTTAAATCGGTTTAAACCGGATAAAACTGGATTGAACCGGATTAAACCAGTTTATACTGGATAAACCGGATTGAATCGGTTAAAACCGGTTTAAACCGGATAAAACCAGATTGAACCGGTTTAAACCGGATCAAACCGGATTGAACCGGTTTCAACCGGATAGAACCGGATAGAACCGGTTTAAACCGGATAAAACCGGATTGAAGCGGTTTAAACCGGTTCAAACCGGATTAAACCAGATTGAAACGGTTTAAACCGGTTTAAACCAGAAAAAACGGATTGAACCGGTTTAAACTGGATAAAACCGATTGAACCGGTTTAAACCGGATAAAACCAGATTGAACCGGTTTAAACCGGATAAAAACGGATAGAACCGGTTTAAACCGGTTTAAACCAGTTTGAACGGGATAGAACCGGTTTAAACCGTTTAAAACCGGATTGAACCAGTTTAAACCGGTTTAAACCGGATAAAATCGGATTGAACCGGTTTAAACCGGATAAAACCGCATTGAACCGGTTTAAACTGGTTTCAACTGGATAGAACCGGATAGAACCGATTTAAACTGGATAAAACCGGATTTAACCGGCTTAAACCGGTTTAAACAGGATTGAACCGGTTTAAACTGGATAAAACCGGATTGAACCGGTTCAAACCGGTTTAAACTGGATAAAACCGGAATGAACTGGTTTAACCCGGTTTAAAACGGATAGAACCGGATAGAAACGGTTTAAACCGGATAAAACCGGATTGGAAGGGTTTAAACCGCTTTAAACTGGATAAAACCGGAATGAACCGGCTTAAACAGGTCTGAACCGGATAAAACCCGATTGAACAGGCTTAAACTGGTATAAACAGCACAGAACCGGTTTAAAAAGGATAAAATCGGATTGAACCGGTTCAAACCGGTTTAAACCGGATAAAACCAAATTGAACCGGTTTAAACGGGATAAAATCAGATTGAACCAGTTAAAAACGGATAAAACCGGATTGAACCAGTTTAAACGTGTTTAAACCAGATGGAAACTAATAGAACCGGTTTAAACCGGATAAAACCGGATTGAACTGGTTTAACCGGTTAAATCAGGATAGAACAGGATAGAACCGGTTTAAACCGATTTAAACAGGATAGAACCGGATAGAACCGGTTTAAACGAGATAAAAACGGATTGAACCGGTTTCAACCAGTCTAAACCGGATAAAACCGGTTTAAACCGGATAAAACCAGATTGAACCGGTTTAAACCAGATAAAACCGGATTGAACTGGTTCAACCGGGTTTAAACCGGATAAAACCGGAGTGAACTGGTTTAAACCGGATAAAACAGGATTGAACCGGTTGAAAACAGATAAAACCGGATTGAAACGTTTCAAACCGGTTTTAACCAGATAAAAACGGAATGAACCGGTTTAAACCGGATAAAACCGGAATGAACCGGTTTAAACCGGATAAAACCGGACTGAACCGGTTTAAACCGGATAAAACCGGATTGAACCAGTTCAAACCGGTTTAAACCGGATAAAACTGGATTGATCCGGTTCAAACCGGTTTAAAACGGATAACACCGGATTGAACTGGTTCAAACCGGTTTAAAGAAGATAAAACAAAATTGAACCAGTTTAAACCGGATAAAACCAGATTGAATCGGTTTAAAATGCATAAAACCAGATTGAACAAGATTAAACCGGTTTAAACCGGATAGAAAGGTATATAACCGGTTTAAACCGTATAAAACCGGATTGAACTAGTTTAAACCGGTTTCAACCAGATAAAACCGGATAGAACCGGTTTGAACTGGATAAAACCGGATTGAACCAGCTAAAAACGGTTTAAAACGGATAAAACCGGATTGAACCGGTTCAAAATGGTTTAAAGCGGATAAAACCGTAGTGAACTGGTTTAAACCGGATAAAACCGGATTGAACCAATTCAAACCGGTTTAAACCGGATAAAACCGGAATGAACTGGTTTAAACCGGATAAAACCGGACTGAACCAGTTTAAACCGGATAAAACCAGATTGAACCGTTTCAAACCGGTTTTAACCGGATAAACCCGGTATGAACCGGTTTAAACCGGATAAAATCGGATTGAACCGGTTTAAACCGGATAAAACCGCATTGAACCGGTTTAAACTGGTTTCCACCGGATAGAACCGGATAGAACCGGTTTAAACTGGATAAAACCGGATTTAACCGGCTTAAACCGGTTTAAACCGGATTGAACCGGTTTAAACCGGATAAAACCGGATTGAACCGGTTCAAACCGGTTTAAAAAGGATAAAACCGGAATGAACTGGTTTAAACCGGTTTAAAACGGATAGAACTGGATAGAAACGGTTTAAACCGGATAAAACCGGATTGAACCGGTGTAAACCGGTTGAAACCGGATAAAAACGGATTGGAAGGGTTTAAACCGCTTTAAACTGGATAAAACCGGAATGAACCGGCTTAAACAGGTCTGAACTGGATAAAACCCGATTGAACAGGCTTAAACTGCTATAAACAGCATAGAACCGGTTTAAAAAGGATAAAATCGGATTGAACCGGTTTAAACCGTTTTAAACCGGATAAAACCAGACAGAACCGGTTTAAACCGGATAAAACCTGATTGAACCGGTTTAAACCGGTTTCAACTGTATAGGACCGGATAGAACCGGTTTAAACCGGAGAAAACAGGATTGAACTGGTTTAAACCGGATAAAACCGGATTGAACCGGTGTAAACCGGTTGAAACTGGATAAAAACGGATTGAAAGGGTTTAAACCGGTTTAAACTTGAAAAAACCGGAATGAACCGGCTTAAACAGGTCTAAACCGGATAAAACGCGATTGTACAGGCTTAAACTGGTATAAACAGCATAGAATCGGTTTAAACAGGATAAAACCGGATTGAACCGGTTTAAACCGGTTTAAACCGGATAAAACCAGACTGAACCGGTTTAAACCGGATAAAACCGGATTGAACAGGTTTAAACCGGTTTCAACTGCATAGAACCGGATAGAACCGTTTTAAACAGGATAAAACAGGATTGAACCGGGTTAAACCGGATAAAACCGGATTGAACCAGTTTAAACTGGTTTCAACCGGATAGAACTGGATAGAACCGGTTTAAACTTGATAAAACCGGATTGAACTTGCTTAAACCGGTTTAAAACGGATATAACGGGATTGAACCCGTTCAAACTGTTTTAAACCGGATAAAACCGGATTGAACAGGCTTAAACCGGTTTAAACCGGATAAAACCGGAATTAACTGGTTTAAACCCGTTTGAAACGTATAGAACCGGATAGAAATGGTTTAAACCGGATAAAACCGGATTGAACCTGCTTAAACCGGTTTAAACCGGATAAAACCGGATTGAACCAGCTTAAACCGGTTTAAACCGGATAAAACTGGATTGAACCGGTTTAAACCGCTTTAAAACGGATAAACCGGATTGAACCAGTTTAAACCGGATAAAACCAGATTGAACCGGTTCAAAATGGATAAAACCGGATTGAACCAGTTTAAACCGGTTGAAACCACATAGAAACGGATAGAACCGGTTTAAACCGGATAAAACCGGATTGAACCGGTTTGAACCGCTGTAAACCGGATAGAACCGGTTTCAACCAGTTTAAACCGGATAAAACCGGTTTCTACCGGTTTAAACCGGATAAAACCGTATTGAACCGGTTTAAACCGGATAAAACCGGATTGAACCGGCTTAAACCGGTTTAAACCGGATAAAACCAGATTGAACCAGTTTAAACTGGTTTCAACTGGATAGAACTGGATAGAACCGGTTTAAACTGGAAAAAACCGGATTGAACCTGCTTAAACTGGTTTAAACCGGATATAACCGGATTGAACCCGTTCAAACCGGTTTAAACCAGATAAAACCGGATTGAACAGGCTTAAACCGGTTTAAACCGGTTTAAACCGGATTAAACCGGATTGAACCGGTTCAAACCAGTTTAAACCGGATAAAACCGGAATGAACTGGATTAAACCGGTTTAAAATGGATAAAACCGGTTTAAACCGGTTAAAACCAAATTGAACCAGTTTAAACCAGATAAAACCAGATTGAACCGGTTTAAAACGGATAAAACCAGATTGAACTAGTTTAAACCGGTTTAAACCAGATAGAAATGGATAGAACTGGTTTAAACCGGACAAAACCGGATTGAACCGGTTTGAACTGGTCTAAACCGGATAAAACCGGACTGAACTGGTTTAAACCGGATAGAACCAGATAGAACCGGTTTAAACGGGATAAAACCGGATTGAGCCAGCTTAAACCGGTTTAAACCGGATATAACCGGATTGAACCCGTTCAAACCGGTTTAAACCGGATAATACCGGATTGAACCGGTTCAAACCGGTTTAAAACGGATAAAACCGGAATGAACTGGTTTAAACCGGTTTAAAATGGATAGAACCGGATAGAAACGGTTTAAACCGGATAAAACCGGATTGAACTGGATTAAACAGGTTTAAAACGGATAAAATTGGTTTAAACCGGATAAAACCAAATTGAACCAGTTTAAACCGGTTTAAACCAGATAGAAATGGATAGAACTGGTTTAAACCGGATAAAACCGGATTGAACCGGTTTGAACTGGTCTAAACCGGATAAAACCAGATTGAACCAGCTTAAACCGTTTTAAACCGGATAAAACCGGATTGAACCGGTTCAAACTGGTTTAAACTGGATAAAACCAAATTGAACCAGTTTAAACCGGATAAAACCAGATTGAACCGGTTCAAAATGGATAAAACCGGATTGAACCAGTTTAAACCGGTTGAAACCACATAGAAACGGATAGAACCGGTTTAAACCGGATAAAACCGGATTGAACCGGTTTGAACCGCTGTAAACCGGATAGAACCGGTTTCAACCAGTTTAAACCGGATAAAACCGGTTTCTACCGGTTTAAACCGGATAAAACCGTATTGAACCGGTTTAAACCGGATAAAACCGGATTGAACCGGCTTAAACCGGTTTAAACTGGATAAAACCAGATTGAACCAGTTTAAACTGGTTTCAACTGGATAGAACTGGATAGAACCGGTTTAAACTGGAAAAAACCGGATTGAACCTGCTTAAACCGGTTTAAACCGGATATAACCGGATTGAACCCGTTCAAACCGGTTTAAACCAGATAAAACCGGATTGAACAGGCTTAAACCGGTTTAAACCGGTTTAAACCGGATTAAACCGGATTGAACCGGTTCAAACCAGTTTAAACCGGATAAAACCGGAATGAACTGGATTAAACCGGTTTAAAATGGATAAAACCGGTTTAAACCGGTTAAAACCAAATTGAACCAGTTTAAACCAGATAAAACCAGATTGAACCGGTTTAAAATGGATAAAACCAGATTGAACTAGTTTAAACCGGTTTAAACCAGATAGAAATGGATAGAACTGGTTTAAACCGGACAAAACCGGATTGAACCGGTTTGAACTGGTCTAAACCGGATAAAACCGGACTGAACTGGTTTAAACCGGATAGAACCAGATAGAACCGGTTTAAACGGGATAAAACCGGATTGAGCCAGCTTAAACCGGTTTAAACCGGATATAACCGGATTGAACCCGTTCAAACCGGTTTAAACCGGATAATACCGGATTGAACCGGTTCAAACCGGTTTAAAACGGATAAAACCGGAATGAACTGGTTTAAACCGGTTTAAAATGGATAGAACCGGATAGAAACGGTTTAAACCGGATAAAACCGGATTGAACTGGATTAAACAGGTTTAAAACGGATAAAACTGGTTTAAACCGGATAAAACCAAATTGAACCAGTTTAAACCGGTTTAAACCAGATAGAAATGGATAGAACTGGTTTAAACCGGATAAAACCGGATTGAACCGGTTTGAACTGGTCTAAACCGGATAAAACCAGATTGAACCAGCTTAAACCGTTTTAAACCGGATAAAACCGGATTGAACCGGTTCAAACTGGTTTAAACTGGATAAAACCAAATTGAACCAGTTTAAACCGGATAAAACCAGATTGAACCGGTTCAAAATGGATAAAACCGGATTGAACCAGTTTAAACCGGTTTAAACCAGATAGAAACGGATAGAACCGGTTTAAACCGGATAAAACCGGATTGAACCGGTTTGAACCGCTCTAAAACGGATATAACGGGTATCAACCAGTTTAAACCGGATAAAACCGGATTGAACCAGTTTAAACCGGATAAAACCGGATTGAATGGGCTTAAACCGGTTTAAACCGGATAAAACCGGATTGAACTGGTTTAAACCGGATAAAACCGGATTGAACCGGTTTAAACTGGTTTCAACCGGATAGAACCGGATAGAACCGGTTTAAACTGGATAAAACAGGATTGAACAGGCTTAAACCGGTTTAAACCATATAAAACCGGATTGAACCGGTTCAAACCGGTTTAAACCGGATAAAACCGGAATGAACTGGTTTAAACTGGTTTAAAACAGATAGAACCGGATAGAAACGGTATAAACCGGATAAAACCGGATAAAAACGGATTGAAAGGTTTTAAACCGGTTTAAACTTGATAAAACCGGAATGAACCGGCTTAAACAGGTCTAAACCGGATAAAACGCGATTGAACAGGCTTAAACTGGTATAAACTGCATAGAACCGGTTTAAACCGGATAAAACCAGATTGAACCGGTTTAAACCAGTTTAAACCGGATAAAAACAGACTGAACCGGTTTAAACCGGATAAAACCGGATTGAACCGGTTTAAACCGGTTTCAACTGTATAGAGCCGGATAGAACCGGTTTAAACCGGATAAAACAGGATTGAACTGGTTTAAACCGGATAAAACCGGATTGAACCGGTTTAAACTGGTTTCAACCAGAGAGAACTGGATAGAACCGGTTTAAACTGGATCAAACCGGATTGAACCGGCTTAAACCGGTTTAAACCGGATAAAACCGGATTGAACAGGTACAAACCGGTTTAAACCGGATAAAACCGGAATGAACTGGTTTAAACAGTTTTAAAACGGATAGAACCGGATAGAAATGTTTTTAACCGGATAAAACCGGATTGAACTGGATTAAACCTGTTTAAAACGGATAAAACCGGTTTAAACCGGATAAAACCAAATTGAACCAGTTTAAACCGGATAAAACCAGATTGAACCGGTTTAAAACGGATAAAACCAGATTGAACTAGTTTAAACCGGTTTAAACTAGATAGAAATGGATAGAACTGGTTTAAACTGGATAAAACCAAATTGAACCGGTTTGAAAGGGTCTAAACCGGATAGAACCGGATAGAACCGATTTAAACTGGATAAAACAGAATTGAACAGGCTTAAACCGGTTTAAACCGGATAAAACCGGATTGAACCGGTTCAAACCGGTTTAAACCGGATAAAACCAGATTGAACCGGTTTAAACCAGATAAAACCGGATTGGACCGGCTTAAACCGGTTTAAACCGGATAAAACCGGATTGAACCGGTTCAAACCGGTTTAAACCGGATAAAACCGGAATGAACTGGTTTAAACCGGTTTAAAACGGATAGAACCGGATAGAAACGGTTTGTACCGGATAAAACCGGAATGAACTGGTTTAAACTGGTTTAAAACAGATAGAACCGGATAGAAACGGTATAAACCGGATAAAACCGGATTGAACCGGTGTAAACCGGTTGAAACCGGATAAAAACGGATTGAAAGGGTTTAAACCGGTTTAAAATTGATAAAACTGGAATGAACCGGCTTAAACAGGTCTAAACCGGATAAAACGCGATTGAACAGGCTTAAACTGGTATAAACAGCATCGAAACGGTTTAAACCGGATAAAACCGGATTGAACCGGTTTAAACCAGATAAAAACGGATTGAACCAGTTTAAACCGGTTAAAACCAAATAGAGCCGGATAGAACCGGTTTAAACCGGACAAGACCTGATTGAAACGGTTTGAACCGGTTTAAACCGGAGAAAATCGGAATGAACCGGTTTCAACCGGATAGAACCGGATTGAACCGGTTTAAACTGGATTCAACCGGATAGAACCGGATAGAACCGGTTTAAACTGTATAAAACCGGATTGAACCGGCTTAAACCGGTTTAAACCGGATAAAACCGGCTTGAACCGGTTCAATCCGGTTTAAACCGGATAAAACCAGATTGAACCGGTTTAAACCGGATAAAACCGGATTGAAAGGGCTTCAACCGGTTTAAACCGGATAAAACCGGATTGAACCGGTTCAAACCGGTTTAAACCGGATAAAACCAGAATGAACTGGTTTAAAACGGATAGAACCGGATAGAAACGGTTGAAACCGGATGAAACCGGATTGAACTGGATTAAACCGGGTTAAAACGGATAAATCCGGTTTCAATCGGATAAATCCAAATTCAACCAGTTTAAACCGGATAAAACCAGATTGAACCGGTTTAAGCCGGATAAAACTGGACTGAACCGGTTTAAATCGGTTTAAACCGTATAAAACCGGATTGAACCGGATGAAACCGGTTTAAACTGGATAAACCGGATTGAATCGGTTAAAACCGGTTTAAACTGGATAAAACTAGGTTGAACCGGTTTAAACCGGGTCAGACCGGATTGAACCCGATTAAACCGGTTTCAACCGGATAAAACCGGATAGAACCGGTTTAAACCGGATAAAACTGGATTGAACCGGTTTAAACCGGTTTAAAGCGGATAAAACCTTATTGAACCGGTTTAAACCGGATCAAACCGGATTGAACTGCTTTAAACCGGTTTCAACCGGATAGAACCGGATAGAACCGGTTTAAACTGGATAAAATCGGATTGAACCGGCTTAAACCGGTTTAAACAGGATTGAACCGGTTTAAACCGGATAAAACCGGATTGAACCGGTTCAAACCGGTTTAAACCGGATAAAACCGGAATGAACTGGTTTAAACCGGTTTAAAACGGATAGAACCAGATAGAAAAGGGTTAAACCGGATAAAACCGGATTGAACCGGTTGAAACTGGATAAATCGGGATTGAACCAGTTCAAACCGGTTTAAACCGGATGAAACTGGATTGAAACGGTTCAAACCGGTTTCAACCGGATAACACCGGATTGAACCAGTTCAAACCGGTTTAAACAAGATAAAACAAAATTGAACCAGTTTAAACCGGATAAAACCAGATTGAACCGGTTTAAACCGGATCAAACCGGATTGAACCGTTTTCAACCGGATAGAACCGCATAGAACCGGTTTAAACCGGATAAAACCGGAGTGAAGCGGTTTAAACCGGTTCAAACCGGATAAAACCAGATTGAAACGGTTTAAACCGTTTTAAACCAGAAAAAACGGATTGAACCGGTTTAAACTGGATAAAACCGATTGAACCGGTTTAAACCGGATAAAACCAGATTGAACCGGTTTAAACCAGATAAAAACGGATAGAACCGGTTTAAACCGGTTTAAACCAGATTGAATGGGATAGAACCGGTTTCAACCGTTTAAAACCGGATTGAACAGGTTTAAACCGGTTTAAACCGGTTCAAACCAGATGAAACCGGAATGAACCGGTTTAAACCGTATAAAACCGGATTGAACTAGTTTAAACCGGTTTCAACCGGATAGAACCGGATAGAACCGGTTTAAACTGGATAAAACCGGATTGAACCAGCTAAAAACGGTTTAAACTGGATAAAACCGGATTGAACCGGTTCAAACCGGTTTAAACCGGATAAAACCGGAGTGAACTGGTTTAAACCGGATAAAACCGGATTGAACCAGTTCAAACCGGTTTAAACCGGATAAAACCGGAGTGAACTGGTTTAAACCGGATAAATCGGATTGAACCAGTTTAAACCTGTTTAAACCGGATAAAATCGGATTGAACCGGTTTAAACCGGATAAAACCGCATTGGACCGGTTTAAACTGGTTTCAACCGGATAGAACCGGATAGAACCGGTTTAAACTGGATAAAACCGGATTGAACCGGTTCAAACCGGTTTAAACCGGATAAAACCGGAATGAACTGGTTTAAACTGGTTTAAAACGGATAGAACCGGATAGAAACGGTTTAAACCGGATAAAACCAGATTGAACCGGTGTAAACCGGTTGAACCCGGATAAAAACGGATTGGAAGGGTTTAAACCGCTTTAAACTGGATAAAACCGGAATGAACCGGCTTAAACAGGTCTGAACCGGATAAAACCCGATTGAACAGGCTTAAACTGGTGTAATCAGCATAGAACCGGTTTAAAAAGGATAAAATCGGATTGAACCGGTTTAAACCGTTTTAAACCGGATAAAACCAGACAGAACCGGTTTAACCCGGATAAAACCTGATTGAACCGGTTTAAACCGGTTTCAACTGTATAGGACCGGATAGAACCGGTTTAAACCGGACAAGACTTGATTGAAACGGTTTGAACCGGTTTTAACCGGATAAAAACGGAATGAACCGGTTTAAACCGGATAAAACCGGACTGAACCGGTTTAAACCGGATAAAACCGGATTGAACTGGTTTAAACCGGTTTAAACCGGATAGAACCGGGCTAAACAGGTTTAAACCGGATAAAACCGGATAGAACCGGTTGAAACTGGATAAATCGGGATTGAACCAGTTCAAACCGGTTTAAACCGGATGAAACTGGATTGAAACGGTTCAAACCGGTTTCAACCGGATAACACCGGATTGAACCAGTTCAAACCGGTTTAAACAAGATAAAACAAAATTGAACCAGTTTAAACCGGATAAAACCAGATTGAACCGGTTTAAACCGGATCAAACCGGATTGAACCGTTTTCAACCGGATAGAACCGCATAGAACCGGTTTAAACCGGATAAAACCGGAGTGAAGCGGTTTAAACCGGTTCAAACCGGATAAAACCAGATTGAAACGGTTTAAACCGGTTTAAACCAGAAAAAACGGATTGAACCGGTTTAAACTGGATAAAACCGATTGAACCGGTTTAAACCGGATAAAACCAGATTGAACCGGTTTAAACCAGATAAAAACGGATAGAACCGGTTTAAACCGGTTTAAACCAGATTGAATGGGATAGAACCGGTTTCAACCGTTTAAAACCGGATTGAACAGGTTTAAACCGGTTTAAACCGGTTCAAACCAGATGAAACCGGAATGAACCGGTTTAAACCGTATAAAACCGGATTGAACTAGTTTAAACCGGTTTCAACCGGATAGAACCGGATAGAACCGGTTTAAACTGGATAAAACCGGATTGAACCAGCTAAAAACGGTTTAAACTGGATAAAACCGGATTGAACCGGTTCAAACCGGTTTAAACCGGATAAAACCGGAGTGAACTGGTTTAAACCGGATAAAACCGGGTTGAACCAGTTCAAACCGGTTTAAACCGGATAAAACCGGAGTGAACTGGTTTAAACCGGATAAATCGGATTGAACCAGTTTAAACCTGTTTAAACCGGATAAAATCGGATTGAACCGGTTTAAACCGGATAAAACCAGATTGAACCGGTTTAAACCGGATCAAACCGGATTGAACCGTTTTCAACCGGATAGAACCGCATAGAACCGGTTTAAACCGGATAAAACCGGAGTGAAGCGGTTTAAACCGGTTCAAACCGGATAAAACCAGATTGAAACGGTTTAAACCGGTTTAAACCAGAAAAAACGGATTGAACCGGTTTAAACTGGATAAAACCGATTGAACCGGTTTAAACCGGATAAAACCAGATTGAACCGGTTTAAACCAGATAAAAACGGATAGAACCGGTTTAAACCGGTTTAAACCAGATTGAATGGGATAGAACCGGTTTCAACCGTTTAAAACCGGATTGAACAGGTTTAAACCGGTTTAAACCGGTTCAAACCAGATGAAACCGGAATGAACCGGTTTAAACCGTATAAAACCGGATTGAACTAGTTTAAACCGGTTTCAACCGGATAGAACCGGATAGAACCGGTTTAAACTGGATAAAACCGGATTGAACCAGCTAAAAACGGTTTAAACTGGATAAAACCGGATTGAACCGGTTCAAACCGGTTTAAACCGGATAAAACCGGAGTGAACTGGTTTAAACCGGATAAAACCGGATTGAACCAGTTCAAACCGGTTTAAACCGGATAAAACCGGAGTGAACTGGTTTAAACCGGATAAATCGGATTGAACCAGTTTAAACCTGTTTAAACCGGATAAAATCGGATTGAACCGGTTTAAACCGGATAAAACCGCATTGGACCGGTTTAAACTGGTTTCAACCGGATAGAACCGGATAGAACCGGTTTAAACTGGATAAAACCGGATTGAACCGGTTCAAACCGGTTTAAACCGGATAAAACCGGAATGAACTGGTTTAAACTGGTTTAAAACGGATAGAACCGGATAGAAACGGTTTAAATCGGATAAAACCAGATTGAACCGGTGTAAACCGGTTGAAACCGGATAAAAACGGATTGGAAGGGTTTAAACCGCTTTAAACTGGATAAAACCGGAATGAACCGGCTTAAACAGGTCTGAACCGGATAAAACCCGATTGAACAGGCTTAAACTGGTGTAAACAGCATAGAACCGGTTTAAAAAGGATAAAATCGGATTGAACCGGTTTAAACCGTTTTAAACCGGATAAAACCAGACAGAACCGGTTTAAACCGGATAAAACCTGATTGAACCGGTTTAAACCGGTTTCAACTGTATAGGACCGGATAGAACCGGTTTAAACCGGACAAGACTTGATTGAAACGGTTTGAACCGGTTTAAACCGGAGAAAATCGGAATGAACCGGTTTAAACCGGATAAAACCGGATTGAACCGGTTTAAACTGGATTCAACCGGATAGAACCGGATAGAACCGGTTTAAACTGGATAAAACCGGATTGAACCGGCTTAAACCGGTTTAAACCGGATAAAACCGGATTGAACCGGTTCAATCCGGTTTAAACCGGATAAAACCAGATTGAACCGGTTTAAACCGGATAAAACCGGATTGAAAGGGCTTAAACCGGTTTAAACCGGATAAAACCGGATTGAACCGGTTCAAACCGGTTTAAACCAGATAAAACCAGAATGAACTGGTTTAAAATGGATAGAACCGGATAGAAAGGGTTGAAACCGGATAAAACCGGATTGAACTGGATTAAACCTTTTTAAAATCGATAAAACCAAATTGAACCAGTTTAAACCGGATAAAACCAGATTGAACCGGTTTAAGCCGGATAAAACTGGACTGAACCGGTTTAAATCGGTTTAAACCGTATAAAACCGGATTGAACCGGATGAAACCGGTCTAAACTGGATAAACCGGATTGAATCGGTTAAAACCGGTTTAAACCGGATAAAACTAGATTGAACCGGTTTAAACCGGATCAGACTGGATTGAACCCGATTAAACCGGTTTCAACCGGATAGAACCGGATAGGACCGGTTTAAACCGGATTGAACCGGTTTAAACCGGTTTAAAGCGGATAAAACCGGATTGAACCGGTTTAAACCGGATCAAACCGGATTGAACTGCTTTAAACCGGTTTCAACCGGATAGAACCGGATAGAACCGTTTTAAACTGGATAAAACCGGATTGAACCGGCTTAAACCGGTTTAAACCGGATTGAACCGGTTTAAACCGGATAAAACCGGATTGAACCGGTTCAAACCGGTTTAAACCGGATAAAACCGGAATGAACTGGTTTAAACCGGTTTAAAACGGATAGAACCGGATAGAAACGGTTTAAACCGGATAAAACCGGATTGAACCGGTGTAAACTGGTTGAAACCGGATAAAAACGGATTGGAAGGGTTTAAACCGCTTTAAACTGGACAAAACCGGAATGAACCAGCTTAAACAGGTCTGAACTGGATAAAACCCGATTGAACAGGCTTAAACTGCTATAAACAGCATAGAACCGGTTTAAAAAGGATAAAATTGGATTGAACCGGTTTAAACCGTTTTAAACCGGATAAAACCAGACAGAACCGGTTTAAACCGGATAAAACCTGATTGAACCGGTTTAAACCGGTTTCAACTGTATAGGACAGGATAGAACCGGTTTAAACCGGAGAAAACAGGATTGAACTGGTTTAAACCGGATAAAACCGGATTGAACTGGTTTAAACTGGTTTCAACCAGATAGAACCGGATAGAACCGGTTTAAACTGGATAAAACAGGATTGAACAGGCTTAAACCGGTTTAAACCGGATAAAACCGGAATGAACTGGTTTAAACTGGTTTAAAACAGATAGAACCGGATAGAAACGGTATAAACCGGATAAAACCGGATAAAAAAGGATTGAAAGGGTTTAAACCGGTTTAAAGTTGATAAAACCGGAATGAACCGGCTTAAACTGGTCTAAACCGGATAAAACGCGATTGAACAGGCTTAAACTGGTATAAACAGCATAGAACTGGTTTAAACCGGATAAAACCGGATTGAACCGGTTTAAACCAGTTTAAACCGGATAAAAACAGACTGAACCGGTTTAAACCGGATAAAATCGGATTGAACCGGTTTAAACCGGTTTCAACTGTATAGAGCCGGATAGAACCGGTTTAAACCGGATAAAACAGGATTGAACTGGTTTAAACCGGATAAAACCGGATTGAACCGGTTTAAACTGGTTTCAACCAGATAGAACTGGATAGAACCGGTTTAAACTGGATCAAACCGGATTGAACCGGCTTAAACCGGTTTAAACCGGATAAAACCGGATTGAACCGGTACAAACCGGTTTAAACCGGATAAAACCGGAATGAACTGGTTTAAACAGGTTTAAAACGGATAGAACCGGATTGAAAGGGTTTAAACCGGTTTAAAATTGATAAAACTGGAATGAACCGGCTTAAACAGGTCTAAACCGGATAAAACGCGATTGAACAGGCTTAAACTGGTATAAACAGCATCGAACCGGTTTAAACCGGATAAAACCGGATTGAACCGGTTTAAACCAGATAAAAACGGATTGAACCAGTTAAACCGGTTTAAACCAAATAGAGCCGGATAGAACCGGTTTAAACCGGACAAGACCTGATTGAAACGGTTTGAACCGGTTTAAACCGGAGAAAATCGGAATGAACCGGTTTAAACCGGATAAAACCGGATTGAACCGGTTTAAACTGGATTCAACCGGATAGAACCGGATAGAACCGGTTTAAACTGGATAAAACCGGATTGAACCGGCTTAAACCGGTTTAAACCGGATAAAACCGGATTGAACCGGTTCAATCCGGTTTAAACCGGATAAAACCAGATTGAACCGGTTTAAACAGGATAAAACCGGATTGAAAGGGCTTCAACCCGTTTAAACCGGATAAAACCGGATTGAACCGGTTCAAACCGGTTTAAACCGGATAAAACCGGAATGAACTGGTTTAAAACGGATAGAACCGGATAGAAACGGTTGAAACCGGATGAAACCGGATTGAACTGGATTAAACCGGGTTAAAACGGATAAAACCGGTTTCAATCGGATAAAACCAAATTGAACCAGTTTAAACCGGATAAAACCAGATTGAACCGGTTTAAGCCGGATAAAACTGGACTGAACCGGTTTAAATCGGTTTAAACCGTATAAAACCGGATTGAACCGGATGAAACCGGTTTAAACTGGATAAACCGGATTGAATCGGTTAAAACCGGTTTAAACCGGATAAAACTAGATTGAACCGGTTTAAACCGGATCAGACCGGATTGAACCCGATTAAACCGGTTTCAACCGGATAAAACCGGATAGAACCGGTTTAAACCGGATAAAACCGGATTGAACCGGTTTAAACTGGTTTAAAGCGGATAAAACGTTATTGAACCGGTTTAAACCGGATCAAACCGGATTGAACTGCTTTAAACCGGTTTCAACCGGATAGAACCGGATAGAACCGGTTTAAACTGGATAAAACCGGATTGAACCGGCTTAAACCGGTTTAAACAGGATTGAACCGGTTTAAACCGGATAAAACCGGATTGAACCGGTTCAAACCGGTTTAAACCGGATAAAACCGGAATGAACTGGTTTAAACCGGTTTAAAACGGATAGAACCAGATAGAAACGGTTTAAACCGGATAAAACCGGATTGAACCGGTGTAAACCGGTTGAAACCGGATAAAAACGGTTTGGAAGGGTTTAAATCGCTTTAAACTGGATAAAACCGGAATGAACCGGCTTAAACAGGTCTGAACCGGATAAAACCCGATTGAACAGGCTTAAACTGGTGTAAACAGCATAGAACCGGTTTAAAAAGGATAAAATCGGATTGAACCAGTTTAAACCGTTTTAAACCGGATAAAACCAGACAGAACTGGTTTAAACCGGATAAAACCTGATTGAACCGGTTTAAACCGGTTTCAACTGTATAGGACCGGATAGAACCGGTTTAAACTGAAGAAAACAGGATTGAACAGGTTTAAACCGGATAAAACCGGATTGAACCGGTTTAAACTGGTTTCAACCGGATAGAACCGGATAGAACCGGTTTAAACTGGATAAAACAGAATTGAACAGGCTTAAACCGGTTTAAACCGGATAAAACCGGATTGAACCGGTTCAAACCGGTTTAAACCGGATAAAACCAGATTGAACCGGTTTAAACCAGATAAAACCGGATTGGACCGGCTTAAACCGGTTTAAACCGGATAAAACCGGATTGAACCGGTTCAAACCGGTTTAAACCGGATAAAACCGGAATGAACTGGTTTAAACCGGTTTAAAACGGATAGAACCGGATAGAAACGGTTTATACCGGATAAAACCGGAATGAACTGGTTTAAACTGGTTTAAAACAGATAGAACCGGATAGAAACGGTATAAACCGGATAAAACCGGATTGAACCGGTGTAAACCGTTTGAAACCGGATGAAAACGGATTGAAAGGGTTTAAACCGGTTTAAACTTGATAAAACCGGAATGAACCGGCTTAAACAGGTCTAAACCAGATAAAACGCGATTGAACAGGCTTAAACTGGTATAAACAGCATAGAACCGGTTTAAACCGGATAAAACCGGATTGAACCGGTTTAAACCAGATAAAACCGGATTGAACCAGTTTAAACCGGTTTAAACCAAATAGAACCGGATAGAACCGGTTTAAACCGGACAAGACCTGATTGAAACGGTTTGAACCGGTTTAAACCGGAGAAAATCGGAATGAACCGGTTTAAACCGGATAAAACCGGATTGAACCGGTTTAAACTGGATTCAACCGGATAGAACCGGATAGAACCGGTTTAAACTGGATAAAACCGGATTGAACCGGCTTAAACCGGTTTAAACCGGATAAAACCGGATTGAACCGGTTCAATCCGGTTTAAACCGGATAAAACCAGATTGAACCGGTTTAAACCGGATAAAACCGGATTGAAAGGGCTTAAACCGGTTTAAACCGGATAAAACCGGATTGAACCGGTTCAAACCGGTTTAAACCGGATAAAACCAGAATGAACTGGTTTAAAACGGATAGAACCGGATAGAAACGGTTGAAACCGGATAAAACCGGATTGAACTGGATTAAACCGGTTTAAAACGGATAAAACCGGTTTAAATCGGATAAAACCAAATTGAACCAGTTTAAACCGGATAAAACTGGACTGAACCGGTTTAAATCGGTTTAAACCGTATAAAACCGGATTGAACCGGATGAAACCGGTTTAAACTGGATAAACCGGATTGAATCGGTTAAAACCGGTTTAAACCGGATAAAACTAGATTGAACCGGTTTAAACCGGTTCAGACCGGATTGAACCCGATTAAACCGGTTTCAACCGGATAGAACCGGATTAAACCGGATAAAACCAGATTGAACCGGTTTAAACCGGTTTAAAGCGGATAAAACCGGATTGAACCGGTTTAAACTGGATCAAACCGGATTGAACTGCTTTAAACTGGTTTCAACCGGATAGAAACGGATAGAACCGGTTTAAACTGGATAAAACCGGATTGAACCTGTTTAAACCGGTTTAAACTGGAGAAAACTGGATTGAACAGGTTTAAACCGGATAAAACCGGATTGACCCGGTTTAAACCGGTTTAAACCGGATAAAACCGGATTGAACCGGTTCAAACCGGTTTAAACCGGATAAAACCAAATTGAACCAGTTCAAACGGGATAAAATCAGATTGAACCGGTTAAAAACGGATAAAACCGGATTGAACCAGTTTAAACCCGTTTAAACCAGATGGAAACTAATAGAACCGGTTTAAACCGGATAAAACCGGATTGAACTGGTTTAACCGGTTAAATCAGGATAGAACAGGATAGAACCGGTTTAAACCGATTTAAACAGGATAGAACCGGATAGAACCGGTTTAAACGAGATAAAAACGGATTGAACCGGTTTAAACCAGTCTAAACCGGATAAAACCGGTTTAAACCGGATAAAACCAGATTGAACCGGTTTAAACCAGATAAAACCGGATTGAACTGGTTCAACCGGGTTTAAACCGGATAAAACCGGAGTGAACTGGTTTAAACCGGATAAAACAGGATTGAACCGGTTGAAACCAGATAAAACCGGATTGAAACGTTTCAAACCGGTTTTAACCGGATAAAAACGGAATGAACCGGTTTAAACCGGATAAAACCGGACTGAACCGGTTTAAACCGGATAAAACCGGATTGAACCGGCTTAAACCGGTTTAAACAGGATTGAACCGGTTTAAACCGGATAAAACTGGATTGAACCGGTTCAAACCGGTTTAAACCGGATAAAACCGGAATGAACTGGTTTAAACCGGTTTAAAACGGATAGAACCGGATAGAAACGGTTTAAACCGGATAAAACCGGATTGAACCGGTGTAAACCGGTTGAAACCGGATAAAAACGGATTGGAAGGGTTTAAACCGCTTTAAACTGGATAAAACCGGAATGAACCGGCTTAAACAGGTCTGAACCGGATAAAACCCGATTGAACAGGCTTAAACTGCTATAAACAGCATAGAACCGGTTTAAAAAGGATAAAATCGGATTGAACCGGTTTAAACCGTTTTAAACCGGATAAAACCAGACAGAACCGGTTTAAACCGGATAAAACCTGATTGAACCGGTTTAAACCGGTTTCAACCGTATAGGACCGGATAGAACCGGTTTAAACTGGATAAAACAGGATTGAACAGGCTTAAACCGGTTTAAACCGGATAAAACCGGATTGAACCGGTTCAAACCGGTTTAAACCGGATAAAACCGGAATGAACTGGTTTAAACTGGTTTAAAACAGATAGAACCGGATAGAAACGGTATAAACCGGATAAAACCGGATAAAAACGGATTGAAAGGGTTTAAACCGGTTTAAACTTGATAAAACCGGAATGAACCGGCTTAAACTGGTATAAACCGGATAAAACGCGATTGAACAGGCTTAAACTGGTATAAACAGCATAGAACTGGTTTAAACCGGATAAAACCGGATTGAACCGGTTTAAACCAGTTTAAACCGGATAAAAACAGACTGAACCGGTTTAAACCGGATAAAACCGGGTTGAAAGGGCTTAAACCGGTTTAAACTGGATAAAACCGGATTGTACCGGTTCAAACCGGTTTAAACCGGATAAAACCAGAATGAACTGGTTTAAAATGGATAGAACCGGATAGAAAGGGTTGAAACCGGATAAAACCGGATTGAACTGGATTAAACCTTTTTAAAATCGATAAAACAAAATTGAACCAGTTTAAACCGGATAAAAGCAGATTGAACCGGTTTAAGCCGGATAAAACTGGACTGAACCGGTTTAAATCGGTTTAAACCGTATAAAACCGGATTGAACCGGATGAAACCGGTCTAAACTGGATAAACCGGATTGAATCGGTTAAAACCGGTTTAAACCGGATAAAACTAGATTGAACCGGTTTAAACCGGATCAGACCGGATTGAACCCGATTAAACCGGTTTCAACCGGATAGAACCGGATAGAACCGGTTTAAACTGGATAAAACCGGATTCAACCGGCTTAAACCGGTTTAAACCGGATAAAACCGGATTGAACCGGATGAAACCGGTCTAAACTGGATAAACCGGATTGAATCGGTTTAAACCGGTTTAAAGCGGATAAAACCGGATTGAACCGGTTTAAACCGGATCAAACCGGATTGAACCGGTTTAAACCGGATAAAACCGGATTGTACCGGTTCAAACCGGTTTAAACCGGATAAAACCAGAATGAACTGGTTTAAAACGGATAGAACCGGATAGAAACGGTTGAAACCGGATAAAACCGGATTGAACTGGATTAAACCGGTTTAAAACGGATAAAACCGGTTTAAATCGGATAAAACCAAATTGAACCAGTTTAAACCGGATAAAACTGGACTGAACCGGTTTAAATCGGTTTAAACCGTATAAAACCGGATTGAACCGGATGAAACCGGTTTAAACTGGATAAACCGGATTGAATCGGTTAAAACCGGTTTAAACCGGATAAAACTAGATTGAACCGGTTTAAACCGGTTCAGACCGGATTGAACCCGATTAAACCGGTTTCAACCGGATAGAACCGGATTAAACCGGATAAAACCAGATTGAACCGGTTTAAACCGGTTTAAAGCGGATAAAACCGGATTGAACCGGTTTAAACTGGATCAAACCGGATTGAACTGCTTTAAACTGGTTTCAACCGGATAGAAACGGATAGAACCGGTTTAAACTGGATAAAACCGGATTGAACCTGTTTAAACCGGTTTAAACTGGAGAAAACTGGATTGAACAGGTTTAAACCGGATAAAACCGGATTGACCCGGTTTAAACCGGTTTAAACCGGATAAAACCGGATTGAACCGGTTCAAACCGGTTTAAACCGGATAAAACCAAATTGAACCAGTTCAAACGGGATAAAATCAGATTGAACCGGTTAAAAACGGATAAAACCGGATTGAACCAGTTTAAACCCGTTTAAACCAGATGGAAACTAATAGAACCGGTTTAAACCGGATAAAACCGGATTGAACTGGTTTAACCGGTTAAATCAGGATAGAACAGGATAGAACCGGTTTAAACCGATTTAAACAGGATAGAACCGGATAGAACCGGTTTAAACGAGATAAAAACGGATTGAACCGGTTTAAACCAGTCTAAACCGGATAAAACCGGTTTAAACCGGATAAAACCAGATTGAACCGGTTTAAACCAGATAAAACCGGATTGAACTGGTTCAACCGGGTTTAAACCGGATAAAACCGGAGTGAACTGGTTTAAACCGGATAAAACAGGATTGAACCGGTTGAAACCAGATAAAACCGGATTGAAACGTTTCAAACCGGTTTTAACCGGATAAAAACGGAATGAACCGGTTTAAACCGGATAAAACCGGACTGAACCGGTTTAAACCGGATAAAACCGGATTGAACCGGCTTAAACCGGTTTAAACAGGATTGAACCGGTTTAAACCGGATAAAACTGGATTGAACCGGTTCAAACCGGTTTAAACCGG
The DNA here is from genome assembly GCF_027409185.1 of Cynocephalus volans. Classification (NCBI taxonomy): domain Eukaryota; kingdom Metazoa; phylum Chordata; class Mammalia; order Dermoptera; family Cynocephalidae; genus Cynocephalus; species Cynocephalus volans. The sequence goes on along the minus strand of NW_026902421.1, from coordinate 147,494 downwards.
ATAAAACCGGAATGAACTGGTTTAAACCGGTTTAAAACGGATAGAACCGGATAGAAACGGTTTAAACCGGATAAAACCGGATTGAACCGGTGTAAACCGGTTGAAACCGGATAAAAACGGATTGGAAGGGTTTAAACCGCTTTAAACTGGATAAAACCGGAATGAACCGGCTTAAACAGGTCTGAACCGGATAAAACCCGATTGAACAGGCTTAAACTGCTATAAACAGCATAGAACCGGTTTAAAAAGGATAAAATCGGATTGAACCGGTTTAAACCGTTTTAAACCGGATAAAACCAGACAGAACCGGTTTAAACCGGATAAAACCTGATTGAACCGGTTTAAACCGGTTTCAACCGTATAGGACCGGATAGAACCGGTTTAAACTGGATAAAACAGGATTGAACAGGCTTAAACCGGTTTAAACCGGATAAAACCGGATTGAACCGGTTCAAACCGGTTTAAACCGGATAAAACCGGAATGAACTGGTTTAAACTGGTTTAAAACAGATAGAACCGGATAGAAACGGTATAAACCGGATAAAACCGGATAAAAACGGATTGAAAGGGTTTAAACCGGTTTAAACTTGATAAAACCGGAATGAACCGGCTTAAACTGGTATAAACCGGATAAAACGCGATTGAACAGGCTTAAACTGGTATAAACAGCATAGAACTGGTTTAAACCGGATAAAACCGGATTGAACCGGTTTAAACCAGTTTAAACCGGATAAAAACAGACTGAACCGGTTTAAACCGGATAAAACCGGGTTGAAAGGGCTTAAACCGGTTTAAACTGGATAAAACCGGATTGTACCGGTTCAAACCGGTTTAAACCGGATAAAACCAGAATGAACTGGTTTAAAATGGATAGAACCGGATAGAAAGGGTTGAAACCGGATAAAACCGGATTGAACTGGATTAAACCTTTTTAAAATCGATAAAACAAAATTGAACCAGTTTAAACCGGATAAAAGCAGATTGAACCGGTTTAAGCCGGATAAAACTGGACTGAACCGGTTTAAATCGGTTTAAACCGTATAAAACCGGATTGAACCGGATGAAACCGGTCTAAACTGGATAAACCGGATTGAATCGGTTAAAACCGGTTTAAACCGGATAAAACTAGATTGAACCGGTTTAAACCGGATCAGACCGGATTGAACCCGATTAAACCGGTTTCAACCGGATAGAACCGGATAGAACCGGTTTAAACTGGATAAAACCGGATTCAACCGGCTTAAACCGGTTTAAACCGGATAAAACCGGATTGAACCGGATGAAACCGGTCTAAACTGGATAAACCGGATTGAATCGGTTTAAACCGGTTTAAAGCGGATAAAACCGGATTGAACCGGTTTAAACCGGATCAAACCGGATTGAACCGGTTTAAACCGGATAAAACCGGATTGAACCGGTTCAAACCGGTTTAAACCGGATAAAACCGGAATGAACTGGTTTAAACCGGTTTAAAACGGATAGAACCGGATAGAAACGGTTTAAACCGGATAAAACCGGATTGAACCGGTGTAAACTGGTTGAAACCGGATAAAAACGGATTGGAAGGGTTTAAACCGCTTTAAACTGGACAAAACCGGAATGAACCGGCTTAAACAGGTCTGAACTGGATAAAACCCGATTGAACAGGCTTAAACTGCTATAAACAGCATAGAACCGGTTTAAAAAGGATAAAATTGGATTGAACCGGTTTAAACCGTTTTAAACCGGATAAAACCAGACAGAACCGGTTTAAACCGGATAAAACCTGATTGAACCGGTTTAAACCGGTTTCAACTGTATAGGACAGGATAGAACCGGTTTAAACCGGAGAAAACAGGATTGAACTGGTTTAAACCGGATAAAACCGGATTGAACTGGTTTAAACTGGTTTCAACCAGATAGAACCGGATAGAACCGGTTTAAACTGGATAAAACCGGATTGAACCGGCTTAAACCGGTTTAAACCGGATAAAACCGGATTGAACCGGTTCAATCCGGTTTAAACCGGATAAAACCAGATTGAACCGGTTTAAACCGGATAAAACCGGATTGAAAGGGCTTAAACCGGTTTAAACCGGATAAAACCGGATTGAACCGGTTCAAACCGGTTTAAACCAGATAAAACCAGAATGAACTGGTTTAAAATGGATAGAACCGGATAGAAAGGGTTGAAACCGGATAAAACCGGATTGAACTGGATTAAACCTTTTTAAAATCGATAAAACCAAATTGAACCAGTTTAAACCGGATAAAACCAGATTGAACCGGTTTAAGCCGGATAAAACTGGACTGAACCGGTTTAAATCGGTTTAAACCGTATAAAACCGGATTGAACCGGATGAAACCGGTCTAAACTGGATAAACCGGATTGAATCGGTTAAAACCGGTTTAAACCGGATAAAACTAGATTGAACCGGTTTAAACCGGATCAGACTGGATTGAACCCGATTAAACCGGTTTCAACCGGATAGAACCGGATAGGACCGGTTTAAACCGGATTGAACCGGTTTAAACCGGTTTAAAGCGGATAAAACCGGATTGAACCGGTTTAAACCGGATCAAACCGGATTGAACTGCTTTAAACCGGTTTCAACCGGATAGAACCGGATAGAACCGTTTTAAACTGGATAAAACCGGATTGAACCGGCTTAAACCGGTTTAAACCGGATTGAACCGGTTTAAACCGGATAAAACCGGATTGAACCGGTTCAAACCGGTTTAAACCGGATAAAACCGGAATGAACTGGTTTAAACCGGTTTAAAACGGATAGAACCGGATAGAAACGGTTTAAACCGGATAAAACCGGATTGAACCGGTGTAAACTGGTTGAAACCGGATAAAAACGGATTGGAAGGGTTTAAACCGCTTTAAACTGGACAAAACCGGAATGAACCAGCTTAAACAGGTCTGAACTGGATAAAACCCGATTGAACAGGCTTAAACTGCTATAAACAGCATAGAACCGGTTTAAAAAGGATAAAATTGGATTGAACCGGTTTAAACCGTTTTAAACCGGATAAAACCAGACAGAACCGGTTTAAACCGGATAAAACCTGATTGAACCGGTTTAAACCGGTTTCAACTGTATAGGACAGGATAGAACCGGTTTAAACCGGAGAAAACAGGATTGAACTGGTTTAAACCGGATAAAACCGGATTGAACTGGTTTAAACTGGTTTCAACCAGATAGAACCGGATAGAACCGGTTTAAACTGGATAAAACAGGATTGAACAGGCTTAAACCGGTTTAAACCGGATAAAACCGGAATGAACTGGTTTAAACTGGTTTAAAACAGATAGAACCGGATAGAAACGGTATAAACCGGATAAAACCGGATAAAAAAGGATTGAAAGGGTTTAAACCGGTTTAAACTTGATAAAACCGGAATGAACCGGCTTAAACTGGTCTAAACCGGATAAAACGCGATTGAACAGGCTTAAACTGGTATAAACAGCATAGAACTGGTTTAAACCGGATAAAACCGGATTGAACCGGTTTAAACCAGTTTAAACCGGATAAAAACAGACTGAACCGGTTTAAACCGGATAAAATCGGATTGAACCGGTTTAAACCGGTTTCAACTGTATAGAGCCGGATAGAACCGGTTTAAACCGGATAAAACAGGATTGAACTGGTTTAAACCGGATAAAACCGGATTGAACCGGTTTAAACTGGTTTCAACCAGATAGAACTGGATAGAACCGGTTTAAACTGGATCAAACCGGATTGAACCGGCTTAAACCGGTTTAAACCGGATAAAACCGGATTGAACCGGTACAAACCGGTTTAAACCGGATAAAACCGGAATGAACTGGTTTAAACAGGTTTAAAACGGATAGAACCGGATTGAAAGGGTTTAAACCGGTTTAAAATTGATAAAACTGGAATGAACCGGCTTAAACAGGTCTAAACCGGATAAAACGCGATTGAACAGGCTTAAACTGGTATAAACAGCATCGAACCGGTTTAAACCGGATAAAACCGGATTGAACCGGTTTAAACCAGATAAAAACGGATTGAACCAGTTAAACCGGTTTAAACCAAATAGAGCCGGATAGAACCGGTTTAAACCGGACAAGACCTGATTGAAACGGTTTGAACCGGTTTAAACCGGAGAAAATCGGAATGAACCGGTTTAAACCGGATAAAACCGGATTGAACCGGTTTAAACTGGATTCAACCGGATAGAACCGGATAGAACCGGTTTAAACTGGATAAAACCGGATTGAACCGGCTTAAACCGGTTTAAACCGGATAAAACCGGATTGAACCGGTTCAATCCGGTTTAAACCGGATAAAACCAGATTGAACCGGTTTAAACAGGATAAAACCGGATTGAAAGGGCTTCAACCCGTTTAAACCGGATAAAACCGGATTGAACCGGTTCAAACCGGTTTAAACCGGATAAAACCGGAATGAACTGGTTTAAAACGGATAGAACCGGATAGAAACGGTTGAAACCGGATGAAACCGGATTGAACTGGATTAAACCGGGTTAAAACGGATAAAACCGGTTTAAATCGGATAAAACCAAATTGAACCAGTTTAAACCGGATAAAACCAGATTGAACCGGTTTAAGCCGGATAAAACTGGACTGAACCGGTTTAAATCGGTTTAAACCGTATAAAACCGGATTGAACCGGATGAAACCGGTTTAAACTGGATAAACCGGATTGAATCGGTTAAAACCGGTTTAAACCGGATAAAACTAGATTGAACCGGTTTAAACCGGATCAGACCGGATTGAACCCGATTAAACCGGTTTCAACCGGATAAAACCGGATAGAACCGGTTTAAACCGGATAAAACCGGATTGAACCGGTTTAAACTGGTTTAAAGCGGATAAAACGTTATTGAACCGGTTTAAACCGGATCAAACCGGATTGAACTGCTTTAAACCGGTTTCAACCGGATAGAACCGGATAGAACCGGTTTAAACTGGATAAAACCGGATTGAACCGGCTTAAACCGGTTTAAACAGGATTGAACCGGTTTAAACCGGATAAAACCGGATTGAACCGGTTCAAACCGGTTTAAACCGGATAAAACCGGAATGAACTGGTTTAAACCGGTTTAAAACGGATAGAACCAGATAGAAACGGTTTAAACCGGATAAAACCGGATTGAACCGGTGTAAACCGGTTGAAACCGGATAAAAACGGTTTGGAAGGGTTTAAATCGCTTTAAACTGGATAAAACCGGAATGAACCGGCTTAAACAGGTCTGAACCGGATAAAACCCGGTTGAACAGGCTTAAACTGGTGTAAACAGCATAGAACCGGTTTAAAAAGGATAAAATCGGATTGAACCAGTTTAAACCGTTTTAAACCGGATAAAACCAGACAGAACCGGTTTAAACCGGATAAAACCTGATTGAACCGGTTTAAACCGGTTTCAACTGTATAGGACCGGATAGAACCGGTTTAAACTGAAGAAAACAGGATTGAACTGGTTTAAACCGGATAAAACCGGATTGAACCGGTTTAAACTGGTTTCAACCGGATAGAACCGGATAGAACCGGTTTAAACTGGATAAAACAGAATTGAACAGGCTTAAACCGGTTTAAACCGGATAAAACCGGATTGAACCGGTTCAAACCGGTTTAAACCGGATAAAACCAGATTGAACCGGTTTAAACCAGATAAAACCGGATTGGACCGGCTTAAACCGGTTTAAACCGGATAAAACCGGATTGAACCGGTTCAAACCGGTTTAAACCGGATAAAACCGGAATGAACTGGTTTAAACCGGTTTAAAACGGATAGAACCGGATAGAAACGGTTTATACCGGATAAAACCGGAATGAACTGGTTTAAACTGGTTTAAAACAGATAGAACCGGATAGAAACGGTATAAACCGGATAAAACCGGATTGAACCGGTGTAAACCGGTTGAAACCGGATGAAAACGGATTGAAAGGGTTTAAACCGGTTTAAACTTGATAAAACCGGAATGAACCGGCTTAAACAGGTCTAAACCGGATAAAACGCGATTGAACAGGCTTAAACTGGTATAAACAGCATAGAACCGGTTTAAACCGGATAAAACCGGATTGAACCGGTTTAAACCAGATAAAACCGGATTGAACCAGTTTAAACCGGTTTAAACCAAATAGAACCGGATAGAACCGGTTTAAACCGGACAAGACCTGATTGAAACGGTTTGAACCGGTTTAAACCGGAGAAAATCGGAATGAACCGGTTTAAACCGGATAAAACCGGATTGAACCGGTTTAAACTGGATTCAACCGGATAGAACCGGATAGAACCGGTTTAAACTGGATAAAACCGGATTGAACCGGCTTAAACCGGTTTAAACCGGATAAAACCGGATTGAACCGGTTCAATCCGGTTTAAACCGGATAAAACCAGATTGAACCGGTTTAAACCGGATAAAACCGGATTGAAAGGGCTTAAACCGGTTTAAACCGGATAAAACCAGATTGAACCGGTTCAAACCGGTTTAAACCGGATAAAACCAGAATGAACTGGTTTAAAACGGATAGAACCGGATAGAAACGGTTGAAACCGGATAAAACCGGATTGAACTGGATTAAACCGGTTTAAAACGGATAAAACCGGTTTAAATCGGATAAAACCAAATTGAACCAGTTTAAACCGGATAAAACTGGACTGAACCGGTTTAAATCGGTTTAAACCGTATAAAACCGGATTGAACCGGATGAAACCGGTTTAAACTGGATAAACCGGATTGAATCGGTTAAAACCGGTTTAAACCGGATAAAACTAGATTGAACCGGTTTAAACCGGTTCAGACCGGATTGAACCCGATTAAACCGGTTTCAACCGGATAGAACCGGATTAAACCGGATAAAACCAGATTGAACCGGTTTAAACCGGTTTAAAGCGGATAAAACCGGATTGAACCGGTTTAAACTGGATCAAACCGGATTGAACTGCTTTAAACTGGTTTCAACCGGATAGAAACGGATAGAACCGGTTTAAACTGGATAAAACCGGATTGAACCTGTTTAAACCGGTTTAAACTGGAGAAAACTGGATTGAACAGGTTTAAACCGGATAAAACCGGATTGACCCGGTTTAAACCGGTTTAAACCGGATAAAACCGGATTGAACCGGTTCAAACCGGTTTAAACCGGATAAAACCAAATTGAACCAGTTCAAACGGGATAAAATCAGATTGAACCGGTTAAAAACGGATAAAACCGGATTGAACCAGTTTAAACCCGTTTAAACCAGATGGAAACTAATAGAACCGGTTTAAACCGGATAAAACCGGATTGAACCGGTTTAACCGGTTAAATCAGGATAGAACAGGATAGAACCGGTTTAAACCGATTTAAACAGGATAGAACCGGATAGAACCGGTTTAAACGAGATAAAAACGGATTGAACCGGTTTAAACCAGTCTAAACCGGATAAAACCGGTTTAAACCGGATAAAACCAGATTGAACCGGTTTAAACCAGATAAAACCGGATTGAACTGGTTCAACCGGGTTTAAACCGGATAAAACCGGAGTGAACTGGTTTAAACCGGATAAAACAGGATTGAACCGGTTGAAACCAGATAAAACCGGATTGAAACGTTTCAAACCGGTTTTAACCGGATAAAAACGGAATGAACCGGTTTAAACCGGATAAAACCGGACTGAACCGGTTTAAACCGGATAAAACCGGATTGAACCGGCTTAAACCGGTTTAAACAGGATTGAACCGGTTTAAACCGGATAAAACTGGATTGAACCGGTTCAAACCGGTTTAAACCGGATAAAACCGGAATGAACTGGTTTAAACCGGTTTAAAACGGATAGAACCGGATAGAAACGGTTTAAACCGGATAAAACCGGATTGAACCGGTGTAAACCGGTTGAAACCGGATAAAAACGGATTGGAAGGGTTTAAACCGCTTTAAACTGGATAAAACCGGAATGAACCGGCTTAAACAGGTCTGAACCGGATAAAACCCGATTGAACAGGCTTAAACTGCTATAAACAGCATAGAACCGGTTTAAAAAGGATAAAATCGGATTGAACCGGTTTAAACCGTTTTAAACCGGATAAAACCAGACAGAACCGGTTTAAACCGGATAAAACCTGATTGAACCGGTTTAAACCGGTTTCAACCGTATAGGACCGGATAGAACCGGTTTAAACTGGATAAAACAGGATTGAACAGGCTTAAACCGGTTTAAACCGGATAAAACCGGATTGAACCGGTTCAAACCGGTTTAAACCGGATAAAACCGGAATGAACTGGTTTAAACTGGTTTAAAACAGATAGAACCGGATAGAAACGGTATAAACCGGATAAAACCGGATAAAAACGGATTGAAAGGGTTTAAACCGGTTTAAACTTGATAAAACCGGAATGAACCGGCTTAAACTGGTATAAACCGGATAAAACGCGATTGAACAGGCTTAAACTGGTATAAACAGCATAGAACTGGTTTAAACCGGATAAAACCGGATTGAACCGGTTTAAACCAGTTTAAACCGGATAAAAACAGACTGAACCGGTTTAAACCGGATAAAACCGGGTTGAAAGGGCTTAAACCGGTTTAAACCGGATAAAACCGGATTGAACCGGTTCAAACCGGTTTAAACCGGATAAAACCAGAATGAACTGGTTTAAAATGGATAGAACCGGATAGAAAGGGTTGAAACCGGATAAAACCGGATTGAACTGGATTAAACCTTTTTAAAATCGATAAAACAAAATTGAACCAGTTTAAACCGGATAAAACCAGATTGAACCGGTTTAAGCCGGATAAAACTGGACTGAACCGGTTTAAATCGGTTTAAACCGTATAAAACCGGATTGAACCGGATGAAACCGGTCTAAACTGGATAAACCGGATTGAATCGGTTAAAACCGGTTTAAACCGGATAAAACTAGATTGAACCGGTTTAAACCGGATCAGACCGGATTGAACCCGATTAAACCGGTTTCAACCGGATAGAACCGGATAGAACCGGTTTAAACTGGATAAAACCGGATTCAACCGGCTTAAACCGGTTTAAACCGGATAAAACCGGATTGAACCGGATGAAACCGGTCTAAACTGGATAAACCGGATTGAATCGGTTTAAACCGGTTTAAAGCGGATAAAACCGGATTGAACCGGTTTAAACCGGATCAAACCGGATTGAACCGGTTTAAACCGGATAAAACCGGATTGAACCGGTTCAAACCGGTTTAAACCGGATAAAACCGGAATGAACTGGTTTAAACCGGTTTAAAACGGATAGAACCGGATAGAAACGGTTTAAACCGGATAAAACCGGATTGAACCGGTGTAAACTGGTTGAAACCGGATAAAAACGGATTGGAAGGGTTTAAACCGCTTTAAACTGGACAAAACCGGAATGAACCGGCTTAAACAGGTCTGAACTGGATAAAACCCGATTGAACAGGCTTAAACTGCTATAAACAGCATAGAACCGGTTTAAAAAGGATAAAATTGGATTGAACCGGTTTAAACCGTTTTAAACCGGATAAAACCAGACAGAACCGGTTTAAACCGGATAAAACCTGATTGAACCGGTTTAAACCGGTTTCAACTGTATAGGACAGGATAGAACCGGTTTAAACCGGAGAAAACAGGATTGAACTGGTTTAAACCGGATAAAACCGGATTGAACTGGTTTAAACTGGTTTCAACCAGATAGAACCGGATAGAACCGGTTTAAACTGGATAAAACCGGATTGAACCGGCTTAAACCGGTTTAAACCGGATAAAACCGGATTGAACCGGTTCAATCCGGTTTAAACCGGATAAAACCAGATTGAACCGGTTTAAACCGGATAAAACCGGATTGAAAGGGCTTAAACCGGTTTAAACCGGATAAAACCGGATTGAACCGGTTCAAACCGGTTTAAACCAGATAAAACCAGAATGAACTGGTTTAAAATGGATAGAACCGGATAGAAAGGGTTGAAACCGGATAAAACCGGATTGAACTGGATTAAACCTTTTTAAAATCGATAAAACCAAATTGAACCAGTTTAAACCGGATAAAACCAGATTGAACCGGTTTAAGCCGGATAAAACTGGACTGAACCGGTTTAAATCGGTTTAAACCGTATAAAACCGGATTGAACCGGATGAAACCGGTCTAAACTGGATAAACCGGATTGAATCGGTTAAAACCGGTTTAAACCGGATAAAACTAGATTGAACCGGTTTAAACCGGATCAGACTGGATTGAACCCGATTAAACCGGTTTCAACCGGATAGAACCGGATAGGACCGGTTTAAACCGGATTGAACCGGTTTAAACCGGTTTAAAGCGGATAAAACCGGATTGAACCGGTTTAAACCGGATCAAACCGGATTGAACTGCTTTAAACCGGTTTCAACCGGATAGAACCGGATAGAACCGTTTTAAACTGGATAAAACCGGATTGAACCGGCTTAAACCGGTTTAAACCGGATTGAACCGGTTTAAACCGGATAAAACCGGATTGAACCGGTTCAAACCGGTTTAAACCGGATAAAACCGGAATGAACTGGTTTAAACCGGTTTAAAACGGATAGAACCGGATAGAAACGGTTTAAACCGGATAAAACCGGATTGAACCGGTGTAAACTGGTTGAAACCGGATAAAAACGGATTGGAAGGGTTTAAACCGCTTTAAACTGGACAAAACCGGAATGAACCAGCTTAAACAGGTCTGAACTGGATAAAACCCGATTGAACAGGCTTAAACTGCTATAAACAGCATAGAACCGGTTTAAAAAGGATAAAATTGGATTGAACCGGTTTAAACCGTTTTAAACCGGATAAAACCAGACAGAACCGGTTTAAACCGGATAAAACCTGATTGAACCGGTTTAAACCGGTTTCAACTGTATAGGACAGGATAGAACCGGTTTAAACCGGAGAAAACAGGATTGAACTGGTTTAAACCGGATAAAACCGGATTGAACTGGTTTAAACTGGTTTCAACCAGATAGAACCGGATAGAACCGGTTTAAACTGGATAAAACAGGATTGAACAGGCTTAAACCGGTTTAAACCGGATAAAACCGGAATGAACTGGTTTAAACTGGTTTAAAACAGATAGAACCGGATAGAAACGGTATAAACCGGATAAAACCGGATAAAAAAGGATTGAAAGGGTTTAAACCGGTTTAAACTTGATAAAACCGGAATGAACCGGCTTAAACTGGTCTAAACCGGATAAAACGCGATTGAACAGGCTTAAACTGGTATAAACAGCATAGAACTGGTTTAAACCGGATAAAACCGGATTGAACCGGTTTAAACCAGTTTAAACCGGATAAAAACAGACTGAACCGGTTTAAACCGGATAAAATCGGATTGAACCGGTTTAAACCGGTTTCAACTGTATAGAGCCGGATAGAACCGGTTTAAACCGGATAAAACAGGATTGAACTGGTTTAAACCGGATAAAACCGGATTGAACCGGTTTAAACTGGTTTCAACCAGATAGAACTGGATAGAACCGGTTTAAACTGGATCAAACCGGATTGAACCGGCTTAAACCGGTTTAAACCGGATAAAACCGGATTGAACCGGTACAAACCGGTTTAAACCGGATAAAACCGGAATGAACTGGTTTAAACAGGTTTAAAACGGATAGAACCGGATTGAAAGGGTTTAAACCGGTTTAAAATTGATAAAACTGGAATGAACCGGCTTAAACAGGTCTAAACCGGATAAAACGCGATTGAACAGGCTTAAACTGGTATAAACAGCATCGAACCGGTTTAAACCGGATAAAACCGGATTGAACCGGTTTAAACCAGATAAAAACGGATTGAACCAGTTAAACCGGTTTAAACCAAATAGAGCCGGATAGAACCGGTTTAAACCGGACAAGACCTGATTGAAACGGTTTGAACCGGTTTAAACCGGAGAAAATCGGAATGAACCGGTTTCAACCGGATAGAACCGGATTGAACCGGTTTAAACTGGATTCAACCGGATAGAACCGGATAGAACCGGTTTAAACTGGATAAAACCGGATTGAACCGGCTTAAACCGGTTTAAACCGGATAAAACCGGATTGAACCGGTTCAATCCGGTTTAAACCGGATAAAACCAGATTGAACCGGTTTAAACAGGATAAAACCGGATTGAAAGGGCTTCAACCCGTTTAAACCGGATAAAACCGGATTGAACCGGTTCAAACCGGTTTAAACCGGATAAAACCGGAATGAACTGGTTTAAAACGGATAGAACCGGATAGAAACAGTTGAAACCGGATGAAACCGGATTGAACTGGATTAAACCGGGTTAAAACGGATAAAACCGGTTTCAATTGGATAAAACCAAATTGAACCAGTTTAAACCGGATAAAACCAGATTGAACCGGTTTAAGCCGGATAAAACTGGACTGAACCGGTTTAAATCGGTTTAAACCGTATAAAACCGGATTGAACCGGATGAAACCGGTTTAAACTGGATAAACCGGATTGAATCGGTTAAAACCGGTTTAAACCGGATAAAACTAGATTGAACCGGTTTAAACCGGATCAGACCGGATTGAACCCGATTAAACCGGTTTCAACCGGATAAAACCGGATAGAACCGGTTTAAACCGGATAAAACCGGATTGAACCGGTTTAAACTGGTTTAAAGCGGATAAAACGTTATTGAACCGGTTTAAACCGGATCAAACCGGATTGAACTGCTTTAAACCGGTTTCAACCGGATAGAACCGGATAGAACCGGTTTAAACTGGATAAAACCGGATTGAACCGGCTTAAACCGGTTTAAACAGGATTGAACCGGTTTAAACCGGATAAAACCGGATTGAACCGGTTCAAACCGGTTTAAACCGGATAAAACCGGAATGAACTGGTTTAAACCGGTTTAAAACGGATAGAACCAGATAGAAACGGTTTAAACCGGATAAAACCGGATTGAACCGGTGTAAACCGGTTGAAACCGGATAAAAACGGTTTGGAAGGGTTTAAATCGCTTTAAACTGGATAAAACCGGAATGAACCGGCTTAAACAGGTCTGAACCGGATAAAACCCGATTGAACAGGCTTAAACTGGTGTAAACAGCATAGAACCGGTTTAAAAAGGATAAAATCGGATTGAACCAGTTTAAACCGTTTTAAACCGGATAAAACCAGACAGAACCGGTTTAAACCGGATAAAACCTGATTGAACCGGTTTAAACCGGTTTCAACTGTATAGGACCGGATAGAACCGGTTTAAACTGAAGAAAACAGGATTGAACTGGTTTAAACCGGATAAAACCGGATTGAACCGGTTTAAACTGGTTTCAACCGGATAGAACCGGATAGAACCGGTTTAAACTGGATAAAACAGAATTGAACAGGCTTAAACCGGTTTAAACCGGATAAAACCGGATTGAACCGGTTCAAACCGGTTTAAACCGGATAAAACCAGATTGAACCGGTTTAAACCAGATAAAACCGGATTGGACCGGCTTAAACCGGTTTAAACCGGATAAAACCGGATTGAACCGGTTCAAACCGGTTTAAACCGGATAAAACCGGAATGAACTGGTTTAAACCGGTTTAAAACGGATAGAACCGGATAGAAACGGTTTATACCGGATAAAACCGGAATGAACTGGTTTAAACTGGTTTAAAACAGATAGAACCGGATAGAAACGGTATAAACCGGATAAAACCGGATTGAACCGGTTTAAACCGGTTGAAACTGGATGAAAACGGATTGAAAGGGTTTAAACCGGTTTAAACTTGATAAAACCGGAATGAACCGGCTTAAACAGGTCTAAACCGGATAAAACGCGATTGAACAGGCTTAAACTGGTATAAACAGCATAGAACCGGTTTAAACCGGATAAAACCGGATTGAACCGGTTTAAACCAGATAAAACCGGATTGAACCAGTTTAAACCGGTTTAAACCAAATAGAACCGGATAGAACCGGTTTAAACCGGACAAGACCTGATTGAAACGGTTTGAACCGGTTTAAACCGGAGAAAATCGGAATGAACCGGTTTAAACCGGATAAAACCGGATTGAACCGGTTTAAACTGGATTCAACCGGATAGAACCGGATAGAACCGGTTTAAACTGGATAAAACCGGATTGAACCGGCTTAAACCGGTTTAAACCGGATAAAACCGGATTGAACCGGTTCAATCCGGTTTAAATCGGATAAAACCAGATTGAACCGGTTTAAACCGGATAAAACCGGATTGAAAGGGCTTAAACCGGTTTAAACCGGATAAAACCGGATTGAACCGGTTCAAACCGGTTTAAACCGGATAAAACCAGAATGAACTGGTTTAAAACGGATAGAACCGGATACAAACGGTTGAAACCGGATAAAACCGGATTGAACTGGATTAAACCGGTTTAAAACGGATAAAACCGGTTTAAATCGGATAAAACAAAATTGAACCAGTTTAAACCGGATAAAACTGGACTGAACCGGTTTAAATCGGTTTAAACCGTATAAAACCGGATTGAACCGGATGAAACCGGTTTAAACTGGATAAACCGGATTGAATCGGTTAAAACCGGTTTAAACCGGATAAAACTAGATTGAACCGGTTTAAACCGGTTCAGACCGGATTGAACCCGATTAAACCGGTTTCAAACGGATAGAACCGGTTTAAACCGGATAAAACCAGATTGAACCGGTTTAAACCGGTTTAAAGCGGATAAAACCGGATTGAACCGGTTTAAACTGGATCAAACCGGATTGAACTGCTTTAAACTGGTTTCAACCGGATAGAAACGGATAGAACCGGTTTAAACTGGATAAAACCGGATTGAACCTGTTTAAACCGGTTTAAACTGGAGAAAACTGGATTGAACAGGTTTAAACCGGATAAAACCGGATTGACCCGGTTTAAACTGGTTTAAACCGGATAAAACCGGATTGAACCGGTTCAAACCGGTTTAAACCGGATAAAACCAAATTGAACCAGTTCAAACGGGATAAAATCAGATTGAACCGGTTAAAAACGGATAAAACCGGATTGAACCAGTTTAAACCCGTTTAAACCAGATGGAAACTAATAGAACCGGTTTAAACCGGATAAAACCGGATTGAACTGGTTTAACCGGTTAAATCAGGATAGAACAGGATAGAACCGGTTTAAACCGATTTAAACAGGATAGAACCGGATAGAACCGGTTTAAACGAGATAAAAACGGATTGAACCGGTTTAAACCAGTCTAAACCGGATAAAACCGGTTTAAACCGGATAAAACCAGATTGAACCGGTTTAAACCAGATAAAACCGGATTGAACTGGTTCAACCGGGTTTAAACCGGATAAAACCGGAGTGAACTGGTTTAAACCGGATAAAACAGGATTGAACCGGTTGAAACCAGATAAAACCGGATTGAAACGTTTCAAACCGGTTTTAACCGGATAAAAACGGAATGAACCGGTTTAAACCGGATAAAACCGGACTGAACCGGTTTAAACCGGATAAAACCGGATTGAACCGGCTTAAACCGGTTTAAACAGGATTGAACCGGTTTAAACCGGATAAAACTGGATTGAACCGGTTCAAACCGGTTTAAACCGGATAAAACCGGAATGAACTGGTTTAAACCGGTTTAAAACGGATAGAACCGGATAGAAACGGTTTAAACCGGATAAAACCGGATTGAACCGGTGTAAACCGGTTGAAACCGGATAAAAACGGATTGGAAGGGTTTAAACCGCTTTAAACTGGATAAAACCGGAATGAACCGGCTTAAACAGGTCTGAACCGGATAAAACCCGATTGAACAGGCTTAAACTGCTATAAACAGCATAGAACCGGTTTAAAAAGGATAAAATCGGATTGAACCGGTTTAAACCGTTTTAAACCGGATAAAACCAGACAGAACCGGTTTAAACCGGATAAAACATGATTGAACCGGTTTAAACCGGTTTCAACCGTATAGGACCGGATAGAACCGGTTTAAACTGGATAAAACAGGATTGAACAGGCTTAAACCGGTTTAAACCGGATAAAACCGGATTGAACCGGTTCAAACCGGTTTAAACCGGATAAAACCGGAATGAACTGGTTTAAACTGGTTTAAAACAGATAGAACCGGATAGAAACGGTATAAACCGGATAAAACCGGATAAAAACGGATTGAAAGGGTTTAAACCGGTTTAAACTTGATAAAACCGGAATGAACCGGCTTAAACTGGTATAAACTGGATAAAACGCGATTGAACAGGCTTAAACTGGTATAAACAGCATAGAACTGGTTTAAACCGGATAAAACCGGATTGAACCGGTTTAAACCAGTTTAAACCGGATAAAAACAGACTGAACCGGTTTAAACCGGATAAAACCGGATTGAAAGGGCTTAAACCGGTTTAAACCGGATAAAACCGGATTGAACCGGTTCAAACCGGTTTAAACCGGATAAAACCAGAATGAACTGGTTTAAAATGGATAGAACCGGATAGAAAGGGTTGAAACCGGATAAAACCGGATTGAACTGAATTAAACCTTTTTAAAATCGATAAAACCAAATTGAACCAGTTTAAACCGGATAAAACCAGATTGAACCGGTTTAAGCCGGATAAAACTGGACTGAACCGTTTTAAATCGGTTTAAACCGTATAAAACCGGATTGAACCGGATGAAACCGGTCTAAACTGGATAAACCGGATTGAATCGGTTAAAACCGGTTTAAACCGGATAAAACTAGATTGAACCGGTTTAAACCGGATCAGACCGGATTGAACCCGATTAAACCGGTTTCAACCGGATAGAACCGGATAGAACCGGTTTAAACTAGATAAAACCGGATTGAACCGGCTTAAACCGGTTTAAACCGGATAAAACCGGATTGAACCAGATGAAACCGGTCTAAACTGGATAAACCGGATTGAATCGGTTTAAACCGGTTTAAAGCGGATAAAACCGGATTGAACCGGTTTAAACCGGATCAAACCGGATTGAACCGGTTTAAACCGGATCAAACCGGATTGAACCGGTTCAAACCGGTTTAAACCGGATAAAACCGGAATGAACTGGTTTAAACCGGTTTAAAACGGAGAGAACCGGATAGAAACGGTTTAAACCGGATAAAACCGGATTGAACCGGTGTAAACTGGTTGAAACCGGATAAAAACGGATTGGAAGGGTTTAAACCGCTTTAAACTGGACAAAACCGGAATGAACCGGCTTAAACAGGTCTGAACTGGATAAAACCCGATTGAACAGGCTTAAACTGCTATAAACAGCATAGAACCGGTTTAAAAAGGATAAAATTGGATTGAACCGGTTTAAACCGTTTTAAACCGGATAAAACCAGACAGAACCGGTTTAAACCGGATAAAACCTGATTGAACCGGTTTAAACCGGTTTCAACTGTATAGGACAGGATAGAACCGGTTTAAACCGGAGAAAACAGGATTGAACTGGTTTAAACCGGATAAAACCGGATTGAACTGGTTTAAACTGGTTTCAACCAGATAGAACCGGATAGAACCGGTTTAAACTGGATAAAACAGGATTGAACAGGCTTAAACCGGTTTAAACCGGATAAAACCGGATTGAACCGGTTCCAACCGGTTTAAACCGGATAAAACCGGAATGAACTGGTTTAAACTGGTTTAAAACAGATAGAACCGGATAGAAACGGTATAAACCGGATAAAACCGGATAAAAACGGATTGAAAGGGTTTAAACCGGTTTAAACTTGATAAAACCGGAATGAACCGGCTTAAACTGGTCTAAACCGGATAAAACGCGATTGAACAGGCTTAAACTGGTATAAACAGCATAGAACTGGTTTAAACCGGATAAAACCGGATTGAACCGGTTTAAACCAGTTTAAACCGGATAAAAAGAGACTGAACCGGTTTAAACCGGATAAAACCGGATTGAACCGGTTTAAACCGGTTTCAACTGTATAGAGCCGGATAGAACCGGTTTAAACCGGATAAAACAGGATTGAACTGGTTTAAACCGGATAAAACCGGATTGAACCGGTTTAAACTGGTTTCAACCAGATAGAACTGGATAGAACCGGTTTAAACTGGATCAAACCGGATTGAACCGGCTTAAACCGGTTTAAACCGGATAAAACCGGATTGAACCGGTACAAACCGGTTTAAACCGGATAAAACTGGAATGAACTGTTTTAAACAGGTTTAAAACGGATAGAACCGGATAGAAATGGTTTAAACCGGATAAAACCGGATTGAACTGGATTAAACCTGTTTAAAACGGATAAAACCGGTTTAAACCGGATAAAACCAAATTGAACCAGTTTAAACCGGATAAAACCAGATTGAACCGGTTTAAAACGGATAAAACCAGATTGAACTAGTTTAAACCGGTTTAAACTAGATAGAAATGGATAGAACTGGTTTAAACTGGATAAAACCGAATTGAACCGGTTTGAACGGGTCTAAACCGGATAGAACCGGATAGAACCGATTTAAACTGGATAAAACAGAATTGAACAGGCTTAAACCGGTTTAAACCGGATAAAACCGGATTGAACCGGTTCAAACCGGTTTAAACCGGATAAAACCAGATAGAACCGGTTTAAACCAGATAAAACCGGATTGGACCGGCTTAAACCGGTTTAAACCGGATAAAACCGGATTGAACCGGTTCAAACCGGTTTAAACCGGATAAAACCGGAATGAACTGGTTTAAACCGGTTTAAAACGGATAGAACCGGATAGAAACGGTTTATACCGGATAAAACCGGAATGAACTGGTTTAAACGGGTTTAAAACAGATAGAACCAGATAGAAACGGTATAAACCGGATAAAACCGGATTGAACCGGTGTAAACCGGTTGAAACCGGATAAAAACGGATTGAAAGGGTTTAAACCGGTTTAAAATTGATAAAACTGGAATGAACCGGCTTAAACAGGTCTAAACCGGATAAAACGCGATTGAACAGGATTAAACTGGTATAAACAGCATCGAACCGGTTTAAACCGGATAAAACCGGATTGAACCGGTTTAAACCAGATAAAAACGGATTGAACCAGTTAAACCGGTTTAAACCAAATAGAGCCGGATAGAACCGGTTTAAACCGGACAAGACCTGATTGAAACGGTTTGAACCGGTTTAAACCGGAGAAAATCGGAATGAACCGGTTTAAACCGGATAAAACCGGATTGAACCGGTTTAAACTGGATTCAACCGGATAGAACCGGATAGAACCGGTTTAAACTGGATAAAACCGGATTGAACCGGCTTAAACCGGTTTAAACCGGATAAAACCGGATTGAACCGGTTCAATCCGGTTTAAACCGGATAAAACCAGATTGAACCGGTTTAAACCGGATAAAACCGGATTGAAAGGGCTTCAACCGGTATAAACCGGATAAAACCGGATTGAACCGGTTCAAACCGGTTTAAACCGGATAAAACCAGAATGAACTGGTTTAAAACGGATAGAAACGGATAGAAACGGTTGAAACCGGATGAAACCGGATTGAACTGGATTAAACCGGGTTAAAACGGATAAAACCGGTTTCAATCGGATAAAACCAAATTGAACCAGTTTAAACCGGATAAAACCAGATTGAACCGGTTTAAGCCGGATAAAACTGGACTGAACCGGTTTAAATCGGTTTAAACCGTATAAAACCGGATTGAACCGGATGAAACCGGTCTAAACTGGATAAACCGGATTGAATCGGTTAAAACCGGTTTAAACCGGAGAAAACTAGATTGAACCGGTTTAAACCGGATCAGACCGGATTGAACCCGATTAAACCGGTTTCAACCGGATAGAACCGGATAGAACCGGTTTAAACTGGATAAAACCGGATTGAACCGGCTTAAACCGGTTTAAACCGGATAAAACCGGATTGAACCGGATGAAACCGGTCTAAACTGGATAAACCGGATTGAATCGGTTTAAACCGGTTTAAAGTGGATAAAACCGGATTGAACCGGTTTAAACCGGATCAAACCGGATTGAACCGGTTTAAACCGGATAAAACCGGATTGAACCGGTTCAAACCGGTTTAAACCGGATAAAACCGGAATGAACTGGTTTAAACCGGTTTAAAACGGATAGAACCGGATAGAAACGGTTTAAACCGGATAAAACCGGATTGAACCGGTGTAAACTGGTTGAAACCGGATAAAAACGGATTGGAAGGGTTTAAACCGCTTTAAACTGGACAAAACCGGAAGGAACCGGCTTAAACAGGTCTGAACTGGATAAAACCCGATTGAACTGGCTTAAACTGCTATAAACAGCATAGAACCGGTTTAAAAAGGATAAAATTGGATTGAACCGGTTTAAACCGTTTTAAACCGAATAAAACCAGACAGAACCGGTTTAAACCGGATAAAACCTGATTGAACCGGTTTAAACCGGTTTCAACTGTATAGGACAGGATAGAACCGGTTTAAACCGGAGAAAACAGGATTGAACTGGTTTAAACCGGATAAAACTGGATTGAACTGATTTAAACTGGTTTCAACCACATAGAACCGGATAGAACCGGTTTAAACTGGATAAAACAGGATTGAACAGGCTTAAACCGGTTTAAACCGGATAAAACCGGATTGAACCGGTTCCAACCGGTTTAAACCGGATAAAACCGGAATGAACTGGTTTAAACTGGTTTAAAACAGATAGAACCGGATAGAAACGGTATAAACCGGATAAAACCGGATAAAAACGGATTGAAAGGGTTTAAACCGGTTTAAACTTGATAAAACCGGAATGAACCGGCTTAAACTGGTCTAAACCGGATAAAACGCGATTGAACAGGCTTAAACTGGTATAAACAGCATAGAACTGGTTTAAACCGGATAAAACCGGATTGAACCGGTTTAAACCAGTTTAAACCGGATAAAAACAGACTGAACCGGTTTAAACCGGATAAAACCGGATTGAACCGGTTTAAACCGGTTTCAACTGTATAGAGCCGGATAGAACCGGTTTAAACCGGATAAAACAGGATTGAACTGGTTTAAACCGGATAAAACCGGATTGAACCGGTTTAAACTGGTTTCAACCAGATAGAACTGGATAGAACCGGTTTAAACTGGATCAAACCGGATTGAACCGGCTTAAACCGGTTTAAACCGGATAAAACCGGATTGAACCGGTACAAACCGGTTTAAACCGGATAAAACCGGAATGAACTGGTTTAAACAGGTTTAAAACGGATAGAACCGGATAGAAATGGTTTAAACCGGATAAAACCGGATTGAACTGGATTAAACCTGTTTAAAACGGATAAAACCGGTTTAAACCGGATAAAACCAAATTGAACCAGTTTAAACCGGATAAAACCAGATTGAACCGGTTTAAAACGGATAAAACCAGATTGAACTGGTTTAAACCGGTTTAAACTAGATAGAAATGGATAGAACTGGTTTAAACTGGATAAAACCGAATTGAACCGGTTTGAACGGGTCTAAACCGGATAGAACCGGATAGAACCGATTTAAACTGGATAAAACAGAATTGAACAGGCTTAAACCGGTTTAAACCGGATAAAACCGGATTGAACCGGTTCAAACCGGTTTAAACCGGATAAAACCAGATAGAACCGGTTTAAACCAGATAAAACCGGATTGGACCGGCTTAAACCGGTTTAAACCGGATAAAACCGGATTGAACCGGTTCAAACCGGTTTAAACCGGATAAAACCGGAATGAACTGGTTTAAACCGGTTTAAAACGGATAGAACCGGATAGAAACGGTTTATACCGGATAAAACCGGAATGAACTGGTTTAAACGGGTTTAAAACAGATAGAACCAGATAGAAACGGTATAAACCGGATAAAACCGGATTGAACCGGTGTAAACCGGTTGAAACCGGATAAAAACGGATTGAAAGGGTTTAAACCGGTTTAAAATTGATAAAACTGGAATGAACCGGCTTAAACAGGTCTAAACCGGATAAAACGCGATTGAACAGGCTTAAACTGGTATAAACAGCATCGAACCGGTTTAAACCGGATAAAACCGGATTGAACCGGTTTAAACCAGATAAAAACGGATTGAACCAGTTAAACCGGTTTAAACCAAATAGAGCCGGATAGAACCGGTTTAAACCGGACAAGACCTGATTGAAACGGTTTGAACCGGTTTAAACCGGAGAAAATCGGAATGAACCGGTTTAAACCGGATAAAACCGGATTGAACCGGTTTAAACTGGATTCAACCGGATAGAACCGGATAGAACCGGTTTAAACTGGATAAAACCGGATTGAACCGGCTTAAACCGGTTTAAACCGGATAAAACCGGATTGAACCGGTTCAATCCGGTTTAAACCGGATAAAACCAGATTGAACCGGTTTAAACCGGATAAAACCGGATTGAAAGGGCTTCAACCGGTTTAAACCGGATAAAACCAGATTGAACCGGTTTAAGCCGGATAAAACTGGACTGAACCGGTTTAAATCGGTTTAAACCGTATAAAACCGGATTGAACCGGATGAAACCGGTTTAAACTGGATAAACCGGATTGAATCGGTTAAAACCGGTTTAAACCGGATAAAACTAGATTGAACCGGTTTAAACCGGATCAGACCGGATTGAACCCGATTAAACCGGTTTCAAACGGATAAAACCGGATAGAACCGGTTTAAACCGGATAAAACCGGATTGAACCGGTTTAAACCGGTTTAAAGCGGATAAAACGTTATTGAACCGGTTTAAAACGGATCAAACCGGATTGAACTGCTTTAAACCGGTTTCAACCGGATAGAACCGGATAGAACCGGTTTAAACTGGATAAAACCGGATTGAACCGGCTTAAACCGGTTTAAACAGGATTGAACCGGTTTAAACCGGATAAAACCGGATTGAACCGGTTCAAACCGGTTTAAACCGGATAAAACCGGAATGAACTGGTTTAAACCGGTTTAAAACGGATAGAACCAGATAGAAACGGTTTAAACCGGATAAAACCGGATTGAACCGGTGTAAACCGGTTGAAACCGGATAAAAACGGTTTGGAAGGGTTTAAATCGCTTTAAACTGGATAAAACCGGAATGAACCGGCTTAAACAGGTCTGAACCGGATAAAACCCGATTGAACAGGCTTAAACTGGTGTAAACAGCATAGAACCGGTTTAAAAAGGATAAAATCGGATTGAACCAGTTTAAACCGTTTTAAACCGGATAAAACCAGACAGAACCGGTTTAAACCGGATAAAACCTGATTGAACCGGTTTAAACCGGTTTCAACTGTATAGGACCGGATAGAACCGGTTTAAACTGAAGAAAACAGGATTGAACTGGTTTAAACCGGATAAAACCGGATTGAACCGGTTTAAACTGGTTTCAACCGGATAGAACCGGATAGAACCGGTTTAAACTGGATAAAACAGAATTGAACAGGCTTAAACCGGTTTAAACCGGATAAAACCGGATTGAACCGGTTCAAACCGGTTTAAACCGGATAAAACCAGATTGAACCGGTTTAAACCAGATAAAACCGGATTGGACCGGCTTAAACCGGTTTAAACCGGATAAAACCGGATTGAACCGGTTCAAACCGGTTTAAAACGGATAAAACCGGAATGAACTGGTTTAAACCGGTTTAAAACGGATAGAACCGGATAGAAACGGTTTATACCGGATAAAACCGGAATGAACTGGTTTAAACTGGTTTAAAACAGATAGAACCGGATAGAAACGGTATAAACCGGATAAAACCGGATTGAACCGGTGTAAACCGGTTGAAAACGGATGAAAACGGATTGAAAGGGTTTAAACCGGATAAAACCGGATTGAACCGGTTTAAACCAGATAAAACCGGATTGAACCAGTTTAAACCGGTTTAAACCAAATAGAACCGGATAGAACCGGTTTAAACCGGACAAGACCTGATTGAAACGGTTTGAAACGGTTTAAACCGGAGAAAATCGGAATGAACCGGTTTAAACCGGATAAAACCGGATTGAACCGGTTTAAACTGGATTCAACCGGATAGAACCGGATAGAACCGGTTTAAACTGGATAAAACCGGATTGAACCGGCTTAAACCGGTTTAAACCGGATAGAACCGGATTGAACCGGTTCAATCCGGTTTAAACCGGATAAAACCAGATTGAACCGGTTTAAACCAGATAAAACCGGATTGAAAGGGCTTAAACCGGTTTAAACCGGATAAAACCGGATTGAACCGGTTCAAACCGGTTTAAACCGGATAAAACCAGAATGAACTGGTTTAAAACGGATAGAACCGGATAGAAACGGTTGAAACCGGATAAAACCGGATTGAACTGGTTTAAACCGGTTTAAAACGGATAAAACCGGTTTAAATCGGATAAAACCAAATTGAACCAGTTTAAACCGGATAAAACTGGACTGAACCGGTTTAAATCGGTTTAAACCGTATAAAACCGGATTGAACCGGATGAAACCGGTTTAAACTGGATAAACCGGATTGAATCGGTTAAAACCGGTTTAAACCGGATAAAACTAGATTGAACCGGTTTAAACCGGTTCAGACCGGATTGAACCCGATTAAACCGGTTTCAACCGGATAGAACCGGATAGAACCGGTTTAAACCGGATAAAACCAGATTGAACCGGTTTAAACCGGTTTAAAGCGGATAAAACGTTATTGAACCGGTTTAAAACGGATCAAACCGGATTGAACTGCTTTAAACCGGTTTCAACCGGATAGAACCGGATAGAACCGGTTTAAACTGGATAAAACCGGATTGAACCGGCTTAAACCGGTTTAAACAGGATTGAACCGGTTTAAACCGGATAAAACCGGATTGAACCGGTTCAAACCGGTTTAAACCGGATAAAACCGGAATGAACTGGTTTAAACCGGTTTAAAACGGATAGAACCAGATAGAAACGGTTTAAACCGGATAAAACCGGATTGAACCGGTGTAAACCGGTTGAAACCGGATAAAAACGGTTTGGAAGGGTTTAAATCGCTTTAAACTGGATAAAACCGGAATGAACCGGCTTAAACAGGTCTGAACCGGATAAAACCCGATTGAACAGGCTTAAACTGGTGTAAACAGCATAGAACCGGTTTAAAAAGGATAAAATCGGATTGAACCAGTTTAAACCGTTTTAAACCGGATAAAACCAGACAGAACCGGTTTAAACCGGATAAAACCTGATTGAACCGGTTTAAACCGGTTTCAACTGTATAGGACCGGATAGAACCGGTTTAAACTGAAGAAAACAGGATTGAACTGGTTTAAACCGGATAAAACCGGATTGAACCGGTTTAAACTGGCTTCAACCGGATAGAACCGGATAGAACCGGTTTAAACTGGATAAAACAGAATTGAACAGGCTTAAACCGGTTTAAACCGGATAAAACCGGATTGAACCGGTTCAAACCGGTTTAAACCGGATAAAACCAGATTGAACCGGTTTAAACCAGATAAAACCGGATTGGACCGGCTTAAACCGGTTTAAACCGGATAAAACCGGATTGAACTGGTTCAAACCGGTTTAAACCGGATAAAACCGGAATGAACTGGTTTAAACCGGTTTAAAACGGATAGAACCGGATAGAAACGGTTTATACCGGATAAAACCGGAATGAACTGGTTTAAACTGGTTTAAAACAGATAGAACCGGATAGAAACGGTATAAACCGGATAAAACCGGATTGAACCGGTGTAAACCGGTTGAAACCGGATGAAAACGGATTGAAAGGGTTTAAACCGGTTTAAACTTGATAAAACCGGAATGAACCGGCTTAAACAGGTCTAAACCGGATAAAACGCGATTGAACAGGCTTAAACTGGTATAAACAGCATAGAACCGGTTTAAACCGGATAAAACCGGATTGAACCGGTTTAAACCAGATAAAACCGGATTGAACCAGTTTAAACCGGTTTAAACCAAATAGAACCGGATAGAACCGGTTTAAACCGGACAAGACCTGATTGAAACGGTTTGAAACGGTTTAAACCGGAGAAAATCGGAATGAACCGGTTTAAACCGGATAAAACCGGATTGAACCGGTTTAAACTGGATTCAACCGGATAGAACCGGATAGAACCGGTTTAAACTGGATAAAACCGGATTGAACCGGCTTAAACCGGTTTAAACCGGATAAAACCGGATTGAACCGGTTCAATCCGGTTTAAACCGGATAAAACCAGATTGAACCGGTTTAAACCAGATAAAACCGGATTGAAAGGGCTTAAACCGGTTTAAACCGGATAAAACCGGATTGAACCGGTTCAAACCGGTTTAAACCGGATAAAACCAGAATGAACTGGTTTAAAACGGATAGAACCGGATAGAAACGGTTGAAACCGGATAAAACCGGATTGAACTGGTTTAAACCGGTTTAAAACGGATAAAACCGGTTTAAATCGGATAAAACCAAATTGAACCAGTTTAAACCGGATAAAACTGGACTGAACCGGTTTAAATCGGTTTAAACCGTATAAAACCGGATTGAACCGGATGAAACCGGTTTAAACTGGATAAACCGGATTGAATCGGTTAAAACCGGTTTAAACCGGATAAAACTAGATTGAACCGGTTTAAACCGGTTCAGACCGGATTGAACCCGATTAAACCGGTTTCAACCGGATAGAACCGGATAGAACCGGTTTAAACCGGATAAAACCAGATTGAACCGGTTTAAACCGGTTTAAAGCGGATAAATCCGGATTGAACCGGTTTAAACTGGATCAAACCGGATTGAACTGCTTTAAACTGGTTTCAACCGGATAGAAACGGATAGAACCGGTTTAAACTGGATAAAACCGGATTGAACCTGTTTAAACCGGTTTAAACTGGAGAAAACTGGATTGAACAGGTTTAAACCGGATAAAACCGGATTGACCCGGTTTAAACCGGTTTAAACCGGATAAAACCGGATTGAACCGGTTCAAACCGGTTTAAACCGGATAAAACCAAATTGAACCAGTTCAAACGGGATAAAATCAGATTGAACCGGTTAAAAACGGATAAAACCGGATTGAACTGGTTTAACCGGTTAAATCAGGATAGAACAGGATAGAACCGGTTTAAACCGATTTAAACAGGATAGAACCGGATAGAACCGGTTTAAACGAGATAAAAACGGATTGAACCGGTTTAAACCAGTCTAAACCGGATAAAACCGGTTTAAACTGGATAAAACCAGATTGAACCGGTTTAAACCAGATAAAACCGGATTGAACTGGTTCAACCGGGTTTAAACCGGATAAAACCGGAGTGAACTGGTTTAAACCGGATAAAACAGGATTGAACCGGTTGAAACCAGATAAAACCGGATTGAAACGTTTCAAACCGGTTTTAACCGGATAAAAACGGAATGAACCGGTTTAAACCGGATAAAACCGGACTGAACCGGTTTAAACCGGATAAAACCGGATTGAACCGGCTTAAACCGGTTTAAACAGGATTGAACCGGTTTAAACCGGATAAAACTGGATTGAACCGGTTCAAACCGGTTTAAACCGGATAAAATCGGAATGAACTGGTTTAAACCGGTTTAAAACGGATAGAACCGGATAGAAACGGTTTAAACCGGATAAAACCGGATTGAACCGGTGTAAACCGGTTGAAACCGGATAAAAACGGATTGGAAGGGTTTAAACCGCTTTAAACTGGATAAAACCGGAATGAACCGGCTTAAACAGGTCTGAACCGGATAAAACCCGATTGAACAGGCTTAAACTGCTATAAACAGCATAGAACCGGTTTAAAAAGGATAAAATCGGATTGAACCGGTTTAAACCGTTTTAAACCGGATAAAACCAGACAGAACCGGTTTAAACCGGATAAAACCTGATTGAACCGGTTTAAACCGGTTTCAACTGTATAGGACCGGATAGAACCGGTTTAAACCGGAGAAAACAGGATTGAACTGGTTTAAACGGGATAAAACCGGATTGAAGCGGTTTAAACTGGTTTCAACCAGATAGAACCGGATAGAACCGGTTTAAACTGGATAAAACAGGATTGAACAGGCTTAAACCGGTTTAAACCGGATAAAACCGGATTGAACCGGTTCAAACCGGTTTAAACCGGATAAAACCGGAATGAACTGGTTTAAACTGGTTTAAAACAGATAGAACCGGATAGAAACGGTATAAACCGGATAAAACCGGATAAAAACGGATTGAAAGGGTTTAAACCGGTTTAAACTTGATAAAACCGGAATGAACCGGCTTAAACAGGTCTAAACCGGATAAAACGCGATTGAACAGGCTTAAACTGGTATAAACAGCATAGAACCGGTTTAAACCGGATAAAACAGGATTGAACCGGTTTAAACCAGTTTAAACCGGATAAAAACAGACTGAACCGGTTTAAACCGGATAAAACCGGATTGAACCGGTTTAAACCGGTTTCAACTGTATAGAGCCGGATAGAACCGGTTTAAACCGGATAAAACAGGATTGAACTGGTTTAAACCGGATAAAACCGGATTGAACCGGTTTAAACTGGTTTCAACCAGATACAACTGGATAGAACCGGTTTAAACTGGATCAAACCGGATTGAACCGGCTTAAACCGGTTTAAACCGGATAAAACCGGATTGAACCGGTACAAACTGGTTTAAACCGGATGAAACCGGAATGAAGTGGTTTAAACAGGTTTAAAACGGATAGAACCGGATAGAAATGGTTTAAACCGGATAAAACCGGATTGAACTGGATTAAACCTGTTTAAAACGGATAAAACCGGTTTAAACCGGATAAAACCAAATTGAACCAGTTTAAACCGGATAAAACCAGATTGAACCGGTTTAAAACGGATAAAACCAGATTGAACTAGTTTAAACCGGTTTAAACTAGATAGAAATGGATAGAACTGGTTTAAACTGGATAAAACCGAATTGAACCGGTTTGAACGGGTCTAAACCGGATAGAAACGGATAGAACCGATTTAAACTGGATAAAACAGAATTGAACAGGCTTAAACCGGTTTAAACCGGATAAAACCGGATTGAACCGGTTCAAACCGGTTTAAACCGGATAAAACCAGATAGAACCGGTTTAAACCAGATAAAACCGGATTGGACCGGCTTAAACCGGTTTAAACCGGATAAAACCGGATTGAACCGGTTCAAACCGGTTTAAACCGGATAAAACCGGAATGAACTGGTTTAAACCGGTTTAAAACGGATAGAACCGGATAGAAACGGTTTATACCGGATAAAACCGGAATGAACTGGTTTAAACGGGTTTAAAACAGATAGAACCGGATAGAAACGGTATAAACCAGAAAAAACCGGATTGAACCGGTGTAAACCGGTTGAAACCGGATAAAAACGGATTGAAAGGTTTTAAACCGGTTTAAAATTGATAAAACTGGAATGAACCGGCTTAAACAGGTCTAAACCGGATAAAACGCGATTGAACAGGCTTAAACTGGTATAAACAGCATCGAACCGGTTTAAACCGTATAAAACCGGATTGAAACGGATGAAACCGGTTTAAACTGGATAAACCGGATTGAATCGGTTAAAACCGGTTTAAACCGGATAAAACTAGATTGAACCGGTTTAAACCGGATCAGACCGGATTGAACCCGATTAAACCGGTTTCAACCGGATAGAACCGGATAGAACCGGTTTAAACCGGATAAAACCGGATTGAACAGGTTTAAACCGGTTTAAAGCGGATAAAACCGGATTGAACCGGTTTAAACCGGATCAAACCGGATTGAACTGCTTTAAACCGGTTTCAACCGGATAGAAACGGATAGAACCGGTTTAAACTGGATAAAACCGGATTGAACCTGTTTAAACCGGTTTAAACTGGAGAAAACTGGATTGAACAGGTTTAAACCGGATAAAACCGGATTGACCCGGTTTAAACCGGTTTAAACCAGATAAAACCGGATTGAACTGGTTCAACCGGGTTTACACCGGATAAAACCGGAGTGAACTGGTTTAAACCGGATAAAACAGGATTGAACCTGTTGAAACCAGATAAAACCGGTTTGAAACGTTTCAAACCGGTTTTAACCGGATAAAAACGGAATGAACCGGTTTAAACCGGATAAAACCGGACTGAACCGGTTTAAACCGGATAAAACCGGATTGAACTGGTTTAAACCGGTTTAAACCGGATAGAACCGGGCTAAACTGGTTTAAACCGGATAAAACCGGATAGAACCGGTTTAAACTGGATAAAACCGGATTGAACCAGTTCAAACCGGTTTAAACCGGATAAAACTGGATTGAACCGGTTCAAATCGGTTTCAACCGGATAACACCGGATTGAACCGGTTCAAAACGGTTTAAACAAGATAAAACAAAATTGAACCAGTTTAAACCGGATAAAACCAGATTGAACCGGTTTAAACCAGATCAAACCGGATTGAACCGGTTTCAACCGGATAGAACCGCATAGAACCGGTTTAAACCGGATAAAACCGGAGTGAAGCGGTTTAAACCGGTTCAAACCGGATAAAACCAGATTGAAACGGTTTAAACCGGTTTAAACCAGAAAAAACGGATTGAACCGGTTTAAACTGGATAAAACCGATTGAACCGGTTTAAACTGGATAAAACCAGATTGAACCGGTTTAAACCGGATAAAAACGGATAGAACCGGTTTAAACCGGTTTAAACCAGATTGAACGGGATAGAACCGGTTTAAACCGTTTGAAACCGGATTGAACAGGTTTAAAACGGTTTAAACCGGTTCAAACCGGATGAAACTGGAATGAACCGGTTTAAACCGTATAAAACTGGATTGAACTAGTTTAAACCGGTTTCAACCGGATAGAACCGGATAGAACCGGTTTAAACTGGATAAAACCGGATTGAACCAGCTAAAAACGGTTTAAACCGGATAAAACCTGATTGAACCTGTTCAAACCGGTTTAAACCGGATAAAACCGGAGTGAACTGGTTTAAACCGGATAAAACCGGATTGAACCAGTTCAAACCGGTTTAAACCGGATAAAACCGGAGTGAACTGGTTTAAACCGGATAAATCGGATTGAACCAGTTTAAACCTGTTTAAACCGGATAAAATCGGATTGAACCGGTTTAAACCGGATAAAACCGCATTGGACCGGTTTAAACTGGTTTCAACCGGATAGAACCGGATAGAACCGGTTTAAACTGGATAAAACCGGATTGAACCGGTTCAAACCGGTTTAAACCGGATAAAACCGGAGTGAACTGGTTTAAACTGGATAAAACCGGATTGAACCGGCTTAAACCGGTTTAAACAGGATTGAACCGGTTTAAACCGGATAAAACCGGATTGAACCGGTTCAAACCGGTTTAAACCGGATAAAACCGGAATGAACTGGTTTAAACCGGTTTAAAACGGATAGAACCGGATAGAAACGGTTTAAACCGGATAAAACCGGATTGAACCGGTGTAAACCGGTTGAAACCGGATAAAAACGGATTGGAAGGGTTTATACCGCTTTAAACTGGATAAAACCGGAATGAACCGGCTTAAACATGTCTGAACTGGATAAAACCCAATTGAACAGGCTTAAACTGGTGTAAACAGCATAGAACCGGTTTAAAAAGGATAAAATCGGATTGAACCGGTTTAAACCGTTTTAAACCGGATAAAACCAGACAGAACCGGTTTAAACCGGATAAAACCTGATTGAACCGGTTTAAACCGGTTTCAACTGTATAGGACCGGATAGAACCGGTTTAAACCGGAGAAAACAGGATTGAACTGGTTTAAACCGGATAAAACCGGATTGAACCGGTTTAAGCCAGATAAAACCGGATTGAACCAGTTTAAACCGGTTTAAAGCAAATAGAACCGGATAGAACCGGTTTAAACCGGACAAGACCTGATTGAAACGGTTTGAACCGGTTTAAACCGGAGAAAATCGGAATGAACCGGTTTAAACCGGATAAAACCGGATTGAACCGGTTTAAACTGGATTCAACCGGATAGAACCGGATAGAACCGGTTTAAACTGGATAAAACCGGATTGAACCGGCTTAAACCGGTTTAAACCGGATAAAACCGGATTGAACCGGTTCAATCTGGTTTAAACCGGATAAAACCAGATTGAACCGGTTTAAACCGGATAAAACCGGATTGAAAGGGCTTAAACCGGTTTAAACCAGATAAAACCGGATTGAACCGGTTTAAACTGGTTTCAACCGGATAGAACCGGATAGAACTGGTTTAAACTGGATAAAACAGAATTGAACAGGCTTAAACCGGTTTAAACCGGATAAAACCGGATTGAACCGGTTCAAACCGGTTTAAACCGGATAAAACCAGATTGAACCGGTTTAAACCAGATAAAACCGGATTGGACCGGCTTAAACCGGTTTAAACCGCATAAAACCGGATTGAACCGGTTCAAACCGGTTTAAACCGGATAAAACAGGAATGAACAGGTTTAAACCGGTTTAAAACGGATAGAACCGGATAGAAACGGTTGAAACCGGATAAAACCGGATTGAACCGGTTTAAACCGGTTTAAAGCGGATAAAAACGGATTGAACTGGTTTAAACCGGATCAAACCGGATTGAACTGCTTTAAACCGGTTTCAACCGGATAGAAACGGATAGAACCGGTTTAAACTGGATAAAACCGGATTGAACCTGTTTAAACCGGTTTAAACTGGAGAAAACTGGATTGAACAGGTTTAAACCGGATAAAACCGGATTGACCCGGTTTAAACCGGTTTAAACCGGATAAAACCGGATTGAACCGGTTCAAACCGGTTTAAACCGGATAAAACCAAATTGAACCAGTTTAAACGGGATAAAATCAGATTGAACTGGTTAAAAACGGATAAAACCGGATTGAACCAGTTTAAACCCGTTTAAACCAGATGGAAACTAATAGAACCGGTTTAAACCGGATAAAACCGGATTGAACTGGTTTAACTGGCTAAATCAGGATAGAACAGGATAGAACCGGTTTAAACCGATTTAAACAGGATAGAACCGGATAGAACCGGTTTAAACGAGATAAAAACGGATTGAACCGGTTTAAACCAGTCTAAACCGGATAAAACCGGTTTAAACCGGATAAAACCAGATTGAACCGGTTTAAACCAGATAAAACCGGATTGAACTGGTTCAACCGGGTTTAAACCGGATAAAACCGGAGTGAACTGGTTTAAACCGGATAAAACAGGATTGAACCGGTTGAAACCAGATAAAACCGGATTGAAACGTTTCAAACCGGTTTTAACCGGATAAAAACGGAATGAACCGGTTTAAACCGGATAAAACCGGATTGAACCGGTTTAAACCGGATAAAACCGGATTGAACTGGTTTAAACCGGTTTAAACCGGATAGAACCGGGCTAAACTGGTTTAAACCGGATAAAACCGGATAGAACCGGTTTAAACTGGATAAATCGGGATGGAACCAGTTCAAACCGGTTTAAACCGGATGAAACTGGATTGAAACGGTTCAAACCGGTTTCAACCGGATAACACCGGATTGAACCGGTTCAAACCGGTTTAAACAAGATAAAACAAAATTGAACCAGTTTAAACCGGATAAAACCAGATTGAACCGGTTTAAACCGGATCAAACCGGATTGAACCGTTTTCAACCGGATAGAACCGCATAGAACCGGTTTAAACCGGATAAAACCGGAATGAACCGGTTTAAACCGTATAAAACCGGATTGAACTAGTTTAAACCGGTTTCAACCGGATAGAACCGGATAGAACCGGTTTAAACTGGATAAAACCGGATTGAACCAGCTAAAAACGGTTTAAACCGTATAAAACCGGATTGAACCGGATGAAACCGGTTTAAACTGGATAAACCGGATTGAATCGGTTAAAACCGGTTTAAACCGGATAAAACTAGATTGAACCGGTTTAAACCGGTTCAGACCGGATTGAACCCGATTAAACCGGTTTCAACCGGATAGAACCGGATAGAACCGGTTTAAACCGGATAAAACCAGATTGAACCGGTTTAAACCGGTTTAAAGCGGATAAAACGTTATTGAACCGGTTTAAAACGGATCAAACCGGATTGAACTGCTTTAAACCGGTTTCAACCGGATAGAACCGGATAGAACCGGTTTAAACTGGATAAAACCGGATTGAACCGGCTTAAACCGGTTTAAACAGGATTGAACCGGTTTAAACCGGATAAAACCGGATTGAACCGGTTCAAACCGGTTTAAACCGGATAAAACCGGAATGAACTGGTTTAAACCGGTTTAAAACGGATAGAACCAGATAGAAACGGTTTAAAC
Source organism: Cynocephalus volans (assembly GCF_027409185.1). Taxonomy (NCBI): domain Eukaryota; kingdom Metazoa; phylum Chordata; class Mammalia; order Dermoptera; family Cynocephalidae; genus Cynocephalus; species Cynocephalus volans. The sequence goes on along the minus strand of NW_026902421.1, from coordinate 113,427 downwards.
CGGATAAAACCGGATTGAACCGGTGTAAACCGGTTGAAACCGGATAAAAACGGTTTGGAAGGGTTTAAATCGCTTTAAACTGGATAAAACCGGAATGAACCGGCTTAAACAGGTCTGAACCGGATAAAACCCGATTGAACAGGCTTAAACTGGTGTAAACAGCATAGAACCGGTTTAAAAAGGATAAAATCGGATTGAACCAGTTTAAACCGTTTTAAACCGGATAAAACCAGACAGAACCGGTTTAAACCGGATAAAACCTGATTGAACCGGTTTAAACCGGTTTCAACTGTATAGGACCGGATAGAACCGGTTTAAACTGAAGAAAACAGGATTGAACTGGTTTAAACCGGATAAAACCGGATTGAACCGGTTTAAACTGGCTTCAACCGGATAGAACCGGATAGAACCGGTTTAAACTGGATAAAACAGAATTGAACAGGCTTAAACCGGTTTAAACCGGATAAAACCGGATTGAACCGGTTCAAACCGGTTTAAACCGGATAAAACCAGATTGAACCGGTTTAAACCAGATAAAACCGGATTGGACCGGCTTAAACCGGTTTAAACCGGATAAAACCGGATTGAACTGGTTCAAACCGGTTTAAACCGGATAAAACCGGAATGAACTGGTTTAAACCGGTTTAAAACGGATAGAACCGGATAGAAACGGTTTATACCGGATAAAACCGGAATGAACTGGTTTAAACTGGTTTAAAACAGATAGAACCGGATAGAAACGGTATAAACCGGATAAAACCGGATTGAACCGGTGTAAACCGGTTGAAACCGGATGAAAACGGATTGAAAGGGTTTAAACCGGTTTAAACTTGATAAAACCGGAATGAACCGGCTTAAACAGGTCTAAACCGGATAAAACGCGATTGAACAGGCTTAAACTGGTATAAACAGCATAGAACCGGTTTAAACCGGATAAAACCGGATTGAACCGGTTTAAACCAGATAAAACCGGATTGAACCAGTTTAAACCGGTTTAAACCAAATAGAACCGGATAGAACCGGTTTAAACCGGACAAGACCTGATTGAAACGGTTTGAAACGGTTTAAACCGGAGAAAATCGGAATGAACCGGTTTAAACCGGATAAAACCGGATTGAACCGGTTTAAACTGGATTCAACCGGATAGAACCGGATAGAACCGGTTTAAACTGGATAAAACCGGATTGAACCGGCTTAAACCGGTTTAAACCGGATAAAACCGGATTGAACCGGTTCAATCCGGTTTAAACCGGATAAAACCAGATTGAACCGGTTTAAACCAGATAAAACCGGATTGAAAGGGCTTAAACCGGTTTAAACCGGATAAAACCGGATTGAACCGGTTCAAACCGGTTTAAACCGGATAAAACCAGAATGAACTGGTTTAAAACGGATAGAACCGGATAGAAACGGTTGAAACCGGATAAAACCGGATTGAACTGGTTTAAACCGGTTTAAAACGGATAAAACCGGTTTAAATCGGATAAAACCAAATTGAACCAGTTTAAACCGGATAAAACTGGACTGAACCGGTTTAAATCGGTTTAAACCGTATAAAACCGGATTGAACCGGATGAAACCGGTTTAAACTGGATAAACCGGATTGAATCGGTTAAAACCGGTTTAAACCGGATAAAACTAGATTGAACCGGTTTAAACCGGTTCAGACCGGATTGAACCCGATTAAACCGGTTTCAACCGGATAGAACCGGATAGAACCGGTTTAAACCGGATAAAACCAGATTGAACCGGTTTAAACCGGTTTAAAGCGGATAAATCCGGATTGAACCGGTTTAAACTGGATCAAACCGGATTGAACTGCTTTAAACTGGTTTCAACCGGATAGAAACGGATAGAACCGGTTTAAACTGGATAAAACCGGATTGAACCTGTTTAAACCGGTTTAAACTGGAGAAAACTGGATTGAACAGGTTTAAACCGGATAAAACCGGATTGACCCGGTTTAAACCGGTTTAAACCGGATAAAACCGGATTGAACCGGTTCAAACCGGTTTAAACCGGATAAAACCAAATTGAACCAGTTCAAACGGGATAAAATCAGATTGAACCGGTTAAAAACGGATAAAACCGGATTGAACTGGTTTAACCGGTTAAATCAGGATAGAACAGGATAGAACCGGTTTAAACCGATTTAAACAGGATAGAACCGGATAGAACCGGTTTAAACGAGATAAAAACGGATTGAACCGGTTTAAACCAGTCTAAACCGGATAAAACCGGTTTAAACTGGATAAAACCAGATTGAACCGGTTTAAACCAGATAAAACCGGATTGAACTGGTTCAACCGGGTTTAAACCGGATAAAACCGGAGTGAACTGGTTTAAACCGGATAAAACAGGATTGAACCGGTTGAAACCAGATAAAACCGGATTGAAACGTTTCAAACCGGTTTTAACCGGATAAAAACGGAATGAACCGGTTTAAACCGGATAAAACCGGACTGAACCGGTTTAAACCGGATAAAACCGGATTGAACCGGCTTAAACCGGTTTAAACAGGATTGAACCGGTTTAAACCGGATAAAACTGGATTGAACCGGTTCAAACCGGTTTAAACCGGATAAAATCGGAATGAACTGGTTTAAACCGGTTTAAAACGGATAGAACCGGATAGAAACGGTTTAAACCGGATAAAACCGGATTGAACCGGTGTAAACCGGTTGAAACCGGATAAAAACGGATTGGAAGGGTTTAAACCGCTTTAAACTGGATAAAACCGGAATGAACCGGCTTAAACAGGTCTGAACCGGATAAAACCCGATTGAACAGGCTTAAACTGCTATAAACAGCATAGAACCGGTTTAAAAAGGATAAAATCGGATTGAACCGGTTTAAACCGTTTTAAACCGGATAAAACCAGACAGAACCGGTTTAAACCGGATAAAACCTGATTGAACCGGTTTAAACCGGTTTCAACTGTATAGGACCGGATAGAACCGGTTTAAACCGGAGAAAACAGGATTGAACTGGTTTAAACGGGATAAAACCGGATTGAAGCGGTTTAAACTGGTTTCAACCAGATAGAACCGGATAGAACCGGTTTAAACTGGATAAAACAGGATTGAACAGGCTTAAACCGGTTTAAACCGGATAAAACCGGATTGAACCGGTTCAAACCGGTTTAAACCGGATAAAACCGGAATGAACTGGTTTAAACTGGTTTAAAACAGATAGAACCGGATAGAAACGGTATAAACCGGATAAAACCGGATAAAAACGGATTGAAAGGGTTTAAACCGGTTTAAACTTGATAAAACCGGAATGAACCGGCTTAAACAGGTCTAAACCGGATAAAACGCGATTGAACAGGCTTAAACTGGTATAAACAGCATAGAACCGGTTTAAACCGGATAAAACAGGATTGAACCGGTTTAAACCAGTTTAAACCGGATAAAAACAGACTGAACCGGTTTAAACCGGATAAAACCGGATTGAACCGGTTTAAACCGGTTTCAACTGTATAGAGCCGGATAGAACCGGTTTAAACCGGATAAAACAGGATTGAACTGGTTTAAACCGGATAAAACCGGATTGAACCGGTTTAAACTGGTTTCAACCAGATACAACTGGATAGAACCGGTTTAAACTGGATCAAACCGGATTGAACCGGCTTAAACCGGTTTAAACCGGATAAAACCGGATTGAACCGGTACAAACTGGTTTAAACCGGATGAAACCGGAATGAAGTGGTTTAAACAGGTTTAAAACGGATAGAACCGGATAGAAATGGTTTAAACCGGATAAAACCGGATTGAACTGGATTAAACCTGTTTAAAACGGATAAAACCGGTTTAAACCGGATAAAACCAAATTGAACCAGTTTAAACCGGATAAAACCAGATTGAACCGGTTTAAAACGGATAAAACCAGATTGAACTAGTTTAAACCGGTTTAAACTAGATAGAAATGGATAGAACTGGTTTAAACTGGATAAAACCGAATTGAACCGGTTTGAACGGGTCTAAACCGGATAGAAACGGATAGAACCGATTTAAACTGGATAAAACAGAATTGAACAGGCTTAAACCGGTTTAAACCGGATAAAACCGGATTGAACCGGTTCAAACCGGTTTAAACCGGATAAAACCAGATAGAACCGGTTTAAACCAGATAAAACCGGATTGGACCGGCTTAAACCGGTTTAAACCGGATAAAACCGGATTGAACCGGTTCAAACCGGTTTAAACCGGATAAAACCGGAATGAACTGGTTTAAACCGGTTTAAAACGGATAGAACCGGATAGAAACGGTTTATACCGGATAAAACCGGAATGAACTGGTTTAAACGGGTTTAAAACAGATAGAACCGGATAGAAACGGTATAAACCAGAAAAAACCGGATTGAACCGGTGTAAACCGGTTGAAACCGGATAAAAACGGATTGAAAGGTTTTAAACCGGTTTAAAATTGATAAAACTGGAATGAACCGGCTTAAACAGGTCTAAACCGGATAAAACGCGATTGAACAGGCTTAAACTGGTATAAACAGCATCGAACCGGTTTAAACCGTATAAAACCGGATTGAAACGGATGAAACCGGTTTAAACTGGATAAACCGGATTGAATCGGTTAAAACCGGTTTAAACCGGATAAAACTAGATTGAACCGGTTTAAACCGGATCAGACCGGATTGAACCCGATTAAACCGGTTTCAACCGGATAGAACCGGATAGAACCGGTTTAAACCGGATAAAACCGGATTGAACAGGTTTAAACCGGTTTAAAGCGGATAAAACCGGATTGAACCGGTTTAAACCGGATCAAACCGGATTGAACTGCTTTAAACCGGTTTCAACCGGATAGAAACGGATAGAACCGGTTTAAACTGGATAAAACCGGATTGAACCTGTTTAAACCGGTTTAAACTGGAGAAAACTGGATTGAACAGGTTTAAACCGGATAAAACCGGATTGACCCGGTTTAAACCGGTTTAAACCAGATAAAACCGGATTGAACTGGTTCAACCGGGTTTACACCGGATAAAACCGGAGTGAACTGGTTTAAACCGGATAAAACAGGATTGAACCTGTTGAAACCAGATAAAACCGGTTTGAAACGTTTCAAACCGGTTTTAACCGGATAAAAACGGAATGAACCGGTTTAAACCGGATAAAACCGGACTGAACCGGTTTAAACCGGATAAAACCGGATTGAACTGGTTTAAACCGGTTTAAACCGGATAGAACCGGGCTAAACTGGTTTAAACCGGATAAAACCGGATAGAACCGGTTTAAACTGGATAAAACCGGATTGAACCAGTTCAAACCGGTTTAAACCGGATAAAACTGGATTGAACCGGTTCAAATCGGTTTCAACCGGATAACACCGGATTGAACCGGTTCAAAACGGTTTAAACAAGATAAAACAAAATTGAACCAGTTTAAACCGGATAAAACCAGATTGAACCGGTTTAAACCAGATCAAACCGGATTGAACCGGTTTCAACCGGATAGAACCGCATAGAACCGGTTTAAACCGGATAAAACCGGAGTGAAGCGGTTTAAACCGGTTCAAACCGGATAAAACCAGATTGAAACGGTTTAAACCGGTTTAAACCAGAAAAAACGGATTGAACCGGTTTAAACTGGATAAAACCGATTGAACCGGTTTAAACTGGATAAAACCAGATTGAACCGGTTTAAACCGGATAAAAACGGATAGAACCGGTTTAAACCGGTTTAAACCAGATTGAACGGGATAGAACCGGTTTAAACCGTTTGAAACCGGATTGAACAGGTTTAAAACGGTTTAAACCGGTTCAAACCGGATGAAACTGGAATGAACCGGTTTAAACCGTATAAAACTGGATTGAACTAGTTTAAACCGGTTTCAACCGGATAGAACCTGATTGAACCTGTTCAAACCGGTTTAAACCGGATAAAACCGGAGTGAACTGGTTTAAACCGGATAAAACCGGATTGAACCAGTTCAAACCGGTTTAAACCGGATAAAACCGGAGTGAACTGGTTTAAACCGGATAAATCGGATTGAACCAGTTTAAACCTGTTTAAACCGGATAAAATCGGATTGAACCGGTTTAAACCGGATAAAACCGCATTGGACCGGTTTAAACTGGTTTCAACCGGATAGAACCGGATAGAACCGGTTTAAACTGGATAAAACCGGATTGAACCGGTTCAAACCGGTTTAAACCGGATAAAACCGGAGTGAACTGGTTTAAACTGGATAAAACCGGATTGAACCGGCTTAAACCGGTTTAAACAGGATTGAACCGGTTTAAACCGGATAAAACCGGATTGAACCGGTTCAAACCGGTTTAAACCGGATAAAACCGGAATGAACTGGTTTAAACCGGTTTAAAACGGATAGAACCGGATAGAAACGGTTTAAACCGGATAAAACCGGATTGAACCGGTGTAAACCGGTTGAAACCGGATAAAAACGGATTGGAAGGGTTTATACCGCTTTAAACTGGATAAAACCGGAATGAACCGGCTTAAACATGTCTGAACTGGATAAAACCCAATTGAACAGGCTTAAACTGGTGTAAACAGCATAGAACCGGTTTAAAAAGGATAAAATCGGATTGAACCGGTTTAAACCGTTTTAAACCGGATAAAACCAGACAGAACCGGTTTAAACCGGATAAAACCTGATTGAACCGGTTTAAACCGGTTTCAACTGTATAGGACCGGATAGAACCGGTTTAAACCGGAGAAAACAGGATTGAACTGGTTTAAACCGGATAAAACCGGATTGAACCGGTTTAAGCCAGATAAAACCGGATTGAACCAGTTTAAACCGGTTTAAAGCAAATAGAACCGGATAGAACCGGTTTAAACCGGACAAGACCTGATTGAAACGGTTTGAACCGGTTTAAACCGGAGAAAATCGGAATGAACCGGTTTAAACCGGATAAAACCGGATTGAACCGGTTTAAACTGGATTCAACCGGATAGAACCGGATAGAACCGGTTTAAACTGGATAAAACCGGATTGAACCGGCTTAAACCGGTTTAAACCGGATAAAAACGGATTGAACCGGTTCAATCTGGTTTAAACCGGATAAAACCAGATTGAACCGGTTTAAACCGGATAAAACCGGATTGAAAGGGCTTAAACCGGTTTAAACCGGATAAAACCGGATTGAACCGGTTTAAACTGGTTTCAACCGGATAGAACCGGATAGAACTGGTTTAAACTGGATAAAACAGAATTGAACAGGCTTAAACCGGTTTAAACCGGATAAAACCGGATTGAACCGGTTCAAACCGGTTTAAACCGGATAAAACCAGATTGAACCGGTTTAAACCAGATAAAACCGGATTGGACCGGCTTAAACCGGTTTAAACCGCATAAAACCGGATTGAACCGGTTCAAACCGGTTTAAACCGGATAAAACAGGAATGAACAGGTTTAAACCGGTTTAAAACGGATAGAACCGGATAGAAACGGTTGAAACCGGATAAAACCGGATTGAACCGGTTTAAACCGGTTTAAAGCGGATAAAAACGGATTGAACTGGTTTAAACCGGATCAAACCGGATTGAACTGCTTTAAACCGGTTTCAACCGGATAGAAACGGATAGAACCGGTTTAAACTGGATAAAACCGGATTGAACCTGTTTAAACCGGTTTAAACTGGAGAAAACTGGATTGAACAGGTTTAAACCGGATAAAACCGGATTGACCCGGTTTAAACCGGTTTAAACCGGATAAAACCGGATTGAACCGGTTCAAACCGGTTTAAACCGGATAAAACCAAATTGAACCAGTTTAAACGGGATAAAATCAGATTGAACTGGTTAAAAACGGATAAAACCGGATTGAACCAGTTTAAACCCGTTTAAACCAGATGGAAACTAATAGAACCGGTTTAAACCGGATAAAACCGGATTGAACTGGTTTAACTGGCTAAATCAGGATAGAACAGGATAGAACCGGTTTAAACCGATTTAAACAGGATAGAACCGGATAGAACCGGTTTAAACGAGATAAAAACGGATTGAACCGGTTTAAACCAGTCTAAACCGGATAAAACCGGTTTAAACCGGATAAAACCAGATTGAACCGGTTTAAACCAGATAAAACCGGATTGAACTGGTTCAACCGGGTTTAAACCGGATAAAACCGGAGTGAACTGGTTTAAACCGGATAAAACAGGATTGAACCGGTTGAAACCAGATAAAACCGGATTGAAACGTTTCAAACCGGTTTTAACCGGATAAAAACGGAATGAACCGGTTTAAACCGGATAAAACCGGATTGAACCGGTTTAAACCGGATAAAACCGGATTGAACTGGTTTAAACCGGTTTAAACCGGATAGAACCGGGCTAAACTGGTTTAAACCGGATAAAACCGGATAGAACCGGTTTAAACTGGATAAATCGGGATGGAACCAGTTCAAACCGGTTTAAACCGGATGAAACTGGATTGAAACGGTTCAAACCGGTTTCAACCGGATAACACCGGATTGAACCGGTTCAAACCGGTTTAAACAAGATAAAACAAAATTGAACCAGTTTAAACCGGATAAAACCAGATTGAACCGGTTTAAACCGGATCAAACCGGATTGAACCGTTTTCAACCGGATAGAACCGCATAGAACCGGTTTAAACCGGATAAAACCGGAATGAACCGGTTTAAACCGTATAAAACCGGATTGAACTAGTTTAAACCGGTTTCAACCGGATAGAACCGGATAGAACCGGTTTAAACTGGATAAAACCGGATTGAACCAGCTAAAAACGGTTTAAACCGGATAAAACCGGATTGAACCGGTTCAAACCGGTTTATACCGGATAAAACCGGAGTGAACTGGTTTAAACCGGATAAAACCGGATAGAACCAGTTCAAACCGGTTTAAACCGGATAAAACCGGAGTGAACTGGTTTAAAACGGATAAAACCGGATTGAACCAGTTTAAACCGGTTTAAACCGGATAAAATCGGATTGAACCGTTTTTAACCGGATAAAACCGCATTGAACCGGTTTAAACTGGTTTCAACCGGATAGAATCGGATAGAACCGGTTTAAACTGGATAAAACCGGATTGAAGCGGCTTAAACCGGTTTAAACAGGATTGAACCGGTTTAAACCGGATAAAACCAGATTGAACCGGCTTAAACCGGCTTAAACCGGATAAAACCGGAATGAACTGGTTTAAACCGGTTTAAAACGGATAGAACTGGATAGAAACGGTTTAAACCGGATAAAACCGGATTGAACCGGTGTAAACCGGTTGAAACCGGATAAAAACGGATTGGAAGGGTTTAAACCGCTTTAAACTGGATAAAACCGGAATGAACCGGCTTAAACAGGTCTGAACCGGATAAAACCCGATTGAACAGGCTTAAACTGGTGTAAACAGCATAGAACCGGTTTAAAAAGGATAAAATCGGATTGAACCGGTTTAAACCGTTTTAAACCGGATAAAACCAGACAGAACCGGTTTAAACCGGATAAAACCTGATTGAACCGGTTTAAACCGGTTTCAACTGTATAGGACCGGATAGAACCGGTTTAAACCGGAGAAAACAGGATTGAACTGGTTTAAACCGGATAAAACCAGATTGAACCGGTTTAAACCAGATAAAACCGGATTGAACCAGTTTAAACCGGTTTAAACCAAATAGAACGGGATAGAACCGGTTTAAACCGGACAAGACCTGATTGAAACGGTTTGAACCAGTTTAAACCGGAGAAAATCGGAATGAACCGGTTTCAACCGGATAAAACCGGATTGAACCGGTTTAAACTGGATTCAACCGGATAGAACCGGATAGAACCGGTTTAAACCGGATAAAACCGGATTGAACCGGTTCAATCCGGTTTAAACCGGATAAAACCAGATTGAACCGGTTTAAACCGGATAAAACCAGATTGAAAGGGCTTAAACCGGTTTAAACCGGATAAAACCGGATTGAACCGGTTCAAACCGGTTTAAACCGGATAAAACCAGAATGAACTGGTTTAAAACGGACAGAACCGGATAGAAACGGTTGAAACCAGATAAAACCGGATTGAACTGGATTAAACCGGTCTAAAACGGATAAAACCGGTTTAAAACGGATAAAACCAAATTGAACCAGTTTAAACCGGATAAAACCAGATTGAACCGGTTTAAGCCGGATAAAACTGGACTGAACTGGTTTAAATCGGTTTAAACCGTATAAAACCTGATTGAACCGGATGAAACCGGTTTAAACTGGATAAACCGGATTGAATCGGTTAAAACCGGTTTAAACCGGATAAAACTAGATTGAACCGGTTTAAACCGGATCAGACCGGATTGAACCCGATTAAACCGGTTTCAACCGGATAGAACCGGATAGAACCGGTTTAAACCGGATTGAACCGGTTTAAACCGGTTTAAAGCGGATAAAACCGGATTGAACCGGCTTAAACCGGTTTAAACAGGATTGAACCGGTTTAAACCGGATAAAACCGGATTGAACCGGTTCAAACCGGTTTAAACCGGATAAAACCGGAATGAACTGGTTTAAACCGGTTTAAAACGGATAGAACCGGATAGAAACGGTTTAAACCGGATAAAACCGGATTGAACCGGTGTAAACTGGTTGAAACCGGATAAAAACGGATTGGAAGGGTTTAAACCGCTTTAAACTGGATAAAACCGGAATGAACCGGCTTAAACAGGTCTGAACCGGATAAAACCCGATTGAACAGGCTTAAACTGGTGTAAACAGCATAGAACCTGTTTAAAAAGGATAAAATCGGATTGAACCGGTTTAAACCGTTTTAAACCGGATAAAACCAGACAGAACCGGTTTAAACCGGATAAAACCTGATTGAACCGGTTTAAACCGGTTTCAACTGTATAGGACCGGATAGAACCGGTTTAAACCGGAGAAAACAGGATTGAACTGGTTTAAACCGGATAAAACCGGATTGAACCGGTTTAAACTGGTTTCAACCGGATAGAACCGGATAGAACCGGTTTAAACTGGATAAAACAGAATTGAACAGGCTTAAACCGGTTTAAACCGGATAAAACCGGATTGAACCGGTTCAAACCGGTTTAAACCGGATAAAACCAGATTGAACCGGTTTAAACCAGATAAAACCGGATTGGACCGGCTTAAACCGGTTTAAACCGGATAAAACCGGATTGAACCGGTTCAAACCGGTTTAAACCGGATAAAACCGGAATGAACTGGTTTAAACGGGTTTAAAACGGATAGAACCGGATAGAAACGGTTTATACCGGATAAAACCGGAATGAAGTGGTTTAAACTGGTTTAAAACAGATAGAACCGGATAGAAACGGTATAAACCAGATAAAACCGGATTGAACCGGTGTAAACCGGTTGAAACTGGATATAAACGGATTGAAAGGGTTTAAACCGGTTTAAACTTGATAAAACCGGAATGAACCGGCTTAAACAGGTCTAAACCGGATAAAACGCGATTGAACAGGCGTAAACTGGTATAAACAGCATAGAACCGGTTTAAACCGGATAAAACCGGATTGAACCGGTTTAAACCAGATAAAACCGGATTGAACCAGTTTAAACCGGTTTAAACCAAATAGAACCGGATAGAACCGGTTTAAACCGGACAATACCTGATTGAAACGGTTTGAACCGGTTTAAACCGGAGAAAATCGGAATGAACCGTTTTAAACCGGATAAAACCGGATTGAACCGGTTTGAACTGGATTCAACCGGATAGAACCGGATAGAACCGGTTTAAACTGGATAAAACCGGATTGAACCGGCTTATACCGGTTTAAACCGGATAAAACCGTATTGAACCGGTTCAGTCCGGTTTAAACCGGATAAAACCAGATTGAACCGGTTTAAACCGGATAAAACCGGATTGAAAGGGCTTAAACCGGTTTAAACCGGATAAAACCGGATTGAACCGGTTCAAACCGGTTTAAACCGGATAAAACCAGAATGAACTGGTTTAAAACGGATAGAACCGGATAGAAACGGTTGAAACCGGATAAAACCGGATTGAACTGGATTAAACCGGTTTAAAACGAATAAAACCAGTTTAAATCGGATAAAACCAAATTGAACCAGTTTAAACCGGATAAAACCAGATTGAACCGGTTTAAGCCGGATAAAACTGGACTGAACTGGTTTAAATCGGTTTCAACCGTATAAAATCGGATTGAACCGGATGAAACCGGTTTAAACTGGATAAACCGGATTGAATCGGTTAAAACCGGTTTAAACCGGATAAAACTAGATTGAACCGGTTTAAACCGGATCAGACCGGATTGAAACCGATTAAACCGGTTTCAACCGGATAGAACCGGATAGAACCGGTTTAAACCGGATTGAACCGGTATAAACCGGTTTAAAGCGGATAAAACCGGATTGAACCAGTTTAAACCGGATAAAACCGGATTGAACTGCTTTTAACCGGTTTCAACCGGATAGAACCGGATAGAACCGGTTTAAACTGGATAAAACCGGATTGAACCGGCTTAAACCGGTTTAAACAGGATTGAACCGGTTTAAACCGGATAAAACCGGATTGAACCGGTTCAAACCGGTTTAAACCGGATAAAACCGGAATGAACTGGTTTAAACCGGTTTAAAACGGATAGAACCAGATAGAAACGGTTTAAACCGGATAAAACCGGATTGAACCGGTGTAAACTGGTTGAAACCGGATAAAAACGGATTTGAAGGGTTTAAACCGCTTTAAACTGGATAAAACCGGAATGAACCGGCTTAAACAGGTCTGAACCGGATAAAACCCGATTGAACAGGCTTAAACTGGTGTAAACAGCATAGAACCGGTTTAAAAAGGATAAAATCGGATTGAACCGGTTTAAACCGTTTTAAACCGGATAAAACCAGACAGAACCGGTTTAAACCGGATAAAACCTGATTGAACTGGTTTAAACCGGTTTCAACTGTATAGGACCGGATAGAACCGGTTTAAACCGGAGAAAACAGGATTGAACTGGTTTAAACCGGATAAAACCGGATTGAACCGGTTTAAACTGGTTTCAAACGGATAGAACCGGATAGAACCGGTTTAAACTGGATAAAACAGAATTGAACAGGCTTAAACCGGTTTAAACCGGATAAAACCGGATTGAACCGGTTCAAACCGGTTTAAACCGGATAAAACCAGATTGAACCGGTTTAAACCAGATAAAACCGGATTGGACCGGCTTAAACCGGTTTAAACCGGATAAAACCGGATTGAACCGGTTCAAACCGGTTTAAACCGGATAAAACCGGAATGAACTGGTTTAAACCGGTTTAAAACGGATAGAACCGGATAGAAACGGTTTATACCGGATAAAACTGGAATGAACTGGTTTAAACTGGTTTAAAACAGATAGAACCGGATAGAAACGGTATAAACCGGATAAAACCGGATTGAACCGGTGTAAACCGGTTGAAACCGGATAAAAACGGATTGAAAGGGTTTAAACCGGTTTAAACTTGATAAAACCGGAATGAACCGGCTTAAACAGGTCTAAACCGGATAAAACGCGATTGAACAGGCTTAAACTGGTATAAACAGCATAGAACCGGTTTAAACCGGATAAAACAGGATTGAACCGGTTTAAACCAGATAAAACCGGATTGAACCAGTTTAAACCGGTTTAAAACAAATAGAACCGGATAGAACCGGTTTAAACCGGAGAAAATCGGAATGAACCGTTTAAAACCGGATAAAACCGGATTGAACCGGTTTAAACTGGATTCAACCGGATAGAACCGGATAGAACCGGTTTAAACTGGATAAAACCGGATTGAACCGGCTTAAACCGGTTTAAACCGGATAAAACCGGATTGAACCGGTTCAGTCCGGTTTAAACCGGATAAAACCAGATTGAACCGGTTAAAACCGGATAAAACCGGATTGAAAGGGCTTAAACCGGTTTAAACCGGATAAAACCGGATTGAACCGGTTCAAACTGGTTTAAACCGGATAAAACCAGAATGAACTGGTTTAAAACGGATAGAACCGGATAGAAACGGTTGAAACCGGATAAAACCGGATTGAACTGGATTAAACCGGTTTAAAACGGATAAAACCGGTTTAAATCGGATAAAACCAAATTGAACCAGTTTAAACCGGATAAAACCAGATTGAACCGGTTTAAGCCGGATAAAACTGGACTGAACCGGTTTAAATCGGTTTAAACCGTATAAAACCGGATTGAACCGGATGAAACCGGTTTAAACTGGATAAACCGGATTGAATCGGTTAAAACCGGTTTAAACCAGATAAAACTAGATTGAACCGGTTTAAACCGGATCAGACCGGAATGAACCCGATTAAACCGGTTTCAACCGGATAGAACCGGATAGAACCGGTTTAAACCGGATAAAACCGGATTGAACCGGTTTAAACCGGTTTAAAGCGGATAAAACCGGAATGAACCGGTTTAAACCGGATAAAACCGGATTGAACTGGTTTAAAACCGGTTTAAACCGGATAGAACCGGGCTAAACCGGTCTAAACCGGATAAAACCGGATAGAACCGGTTTAAACCGGATAAAACTGGATTGAACCGGTTCAAACCGGTTTAAACCGGATAACACCGGATTGAACCGGTTCAAACCGGTTTAAACAAGATAAAACAAAATTGAACCAGTTTAAACCGGATAAAACCAGGTTGAACCGGTTTCAAATGCATAAAACAAGATTGAACAAGTTTAAACCGGTTTAAACCGGATAGAAACGTATATAACCGGTTTAAACTATATAAAACTGGACTGAACCAGTTTAAATCGGTTTAAACCGGATAAAACCGGATTGAACCAGATTAAACCAGTTTATACTGGATAAACCGGATTGAATCGGTTAAAACCGGTTTAAACCGGATAAAACCAGATTGAACCGGTTTCAACCGGATAGAACCGGATAGAACCGGTTTAAACCGGATAAAACCGGATTGAAGCGGTTTAAACCGGTTCAAACCGGATAAAACCAGATTGAAACGGTTTAAACCGGTTTAAACCAGAAAAAACGGATTGAACCGGTTTAAACTGGATAAAACCGATTGAACCGGTTTAAACCGGATAAAACCAGATTGAACCGGTTTAAACCGGATAAAAACGGATAGAACCGGTTTAAACCGGTTTAAACCAGATTGAACGGGATAGAACCGGTTTAAACCGTTTAAAACCGGATTGAACAGGTTTAAACCGGTTTAAACCGGTTCAAACCGGATGAAACCGGAATGAACCGGTTTAAACCGTATAAAACCGGATTGAACTAGTTTAAACCGGTTTCAACCGGATAGAACCGGATAGAACCGGTTTAAACTGGATAAAACCGGATTGAACCAGCTAAAAACGGTTTAAACCGGATAAAACCGGATTTAACCGGTTCAAACCGGTTTAAACCGGATAAAACCGGAGTGAACTGGTTTAAACCGGATAAAACCGGATTGAACCGGTTTAAACTGGTTTCAACCAGATAGAACCGGATAGAACCGGTTTCAACTGGATAAAACCGGATTGAACCGGTTCAAACCGGTTTAAAAAGGATAAAACCGGAGTGAACTGGTTTAAACCGGTTTAAAACGGATAGAACTGGATAGAAATGGTTTAAACAGGATAAAACCGGATTGAACCGGTGTAAACCAGTTGAAACCGGATAAAAACGGATTGGAAGGGTTTAAACCGCTTTAAACTGGATAAAACCAGAATGAACCGGCTTAAACAGGTCTGAACCGGATAAAACCCGATTGAACAGGCTTAAACAGCTATAAACAGCATAGAACCGGTTTAAAAAGGATAAAATCGGATTGAACCGGTTTAAACCGTTTTAAACCGGATAAAACCAGACAGAACCGGTTTAAACCGGATAAAACCTGATTGAACCGGTTTAAACCGGTTTCAACTGTATAGGACCGGATAGAACCGGTTTAAACCGGAGAAAACAGGATTGAACTGGTTTAAACCGGATAAAACCGGATTGAACCGGTTTAAACTGGTTTCAACCAGATAGAACCGGATAGAACCGGTTTAAACTGGATAAAACAGGATTGAACACGCTTAAACTGGTTTAAACCGGATAAAACCGGATTGAACCGGTTCAAACCGGTTTAAACCGGATAAAACCAGATTGAACCGGTTTAAACCGGATAAAACCGGATTGAACCGGTTCAAACCGGTTTAAACCGGATAAAACCAAATTGAACCAGTTTAAACGGGATAAAATCAGATTGAACCGGTTAAAAACGGATAAAACCGGATTGAACCAGTTTAAACCCGTTTAAACCAGATGGAAACTAATAGAACCGGTTTAAACCGGATAAAACCGGATTGAACTGGTTTAACCGGTTAAATCAGGATAGAACAGGATAGAACCGGTTAAAACCGATTTAAACAGTATAGAACCGGATAGAACCGGTTTAAACGAGATAAAAACGGATTGAACCGGTTTAAACCAGTCTAAACCGGATAAAACCGGTTTAAACCGGATAAAACCAGATTGAACCGGTTTAAACCGGATAAAACCGGAGTGAACTGGTTTAAACCGGATATAACAGGATTGAACTGGTTGAAACCAGATAAAACCGGATTGAAACGTTTCAAACCGGTTTTAACCGGATAAAAACGGATTGAACTGGTTTAAACCGGTTTAAACCGGATAGAACTGGGCTAAACCGGTTTAAACCGGATAAAACCGGATAGAACCGGTTTAAACTGGATAAAACCGGATTGAACCAGTTCAAACCGGTTTAAACCGGATAAAACTGGATTGAACCGGTTCAAACCGGTTTAAACAAGATAAAACAAAATTGAACCAGTTTAAACCGGATAAAACCAGATTGAACCGGTTTAAAATGCATAAAACCAGATTGAACAAGTTTAAACCGGTTTAAACCGGAAAGAAACGTATATAACCGGTTTAAACTGGATAAAACCGGACTGAACCAGTTTAAATCGGTTTAAACCGGATAAAACCGGAATGAACCGGATTAAACCAGTTTATACTGGATAAACCGGATTGAATCGGTTAAAACCGGTTTAAACCGGATAAAACCAGATTGAACCGGTTTAAACCGGATGAAACCGGATTGAACCGGTTTCAACCGGATAGAACCGCATAGAACCGGTTTAAACCGGATAAAACCGGATTGAAGCGGTTTAAACCGGTTCAAACCGGATAAAACCAGATTGAAACGGTTTAAACCGGTTTAAACCAGAAAAAACGGATTGAACCGGTTTAAACTGGATAAAACCGATTGAACCGGTTTAAACCGGCTAAAACCAGATTGAACCGGTTTAAACCGGATAAAAACGGATAGAACCGGTTTAAACCGGTTTAAACCAGATTGAACGGGTTAGAACCGGTTTAAACCGTTTAAAACCGGATTGAACAGGTTTAAGATGGTTTAAACCGGTTCAAACCGGATGAAACCGGAATGAACCGGTTTAAACCGTATAAAACCGGATTGAACTAGTTTAAACCGGTTTCAACCGGATAGAACCGGATAGAACCGGTTTAAACTGGATAAAACCGGATTGAACCAGCTAAAAACGGTTTAAACCGGATAAAACCGGATTGAACCGGTTCAAACCGGTTTAAACCGGATAAAACCGGAGTGAACTGGTTTAAACCGGATAAAACCGGATTGAACCAGTTCAAACCGGTTTAAACCGGATAAAACCGAAGTGAACTGGTTTAAAACGGATAAAACCGGATTGAACCAGTTTAAACCGGTTTAAACAGGATAAAATCGGATTGAACCGGTTTAAACCGGATAAAACCGCATTGAACCGGTTTAAACTGGTTTCAACCGGATAGAACCGGATAGAACCGGTTTAAACTGGATAAAACCGGATTGAAGCGGCTTAAACCGGTTTAAACAGGATTGAACCGGTTTAAACCGGATAAAACCAGATTGAACCGGTTCAAACCGGTTTAAACCGGATAAAACCGGAATGAACTGGTTTAAACCGGTTTAAAACGGATAGAAGTGGATAGAAACGGTTTAAACCGGATAAAACCGGATTGAACCGGTGTAAACCGGTTGAAACCGGATAAAAACGGATTGGAAGGGTTTAAACCGCTTTAAACTGGATAAAACCGGAATGAACCGGCTTAAACAGGTCTGAACCAGATAAAACCCGATTGAACAGGCTTAAACTGGTGTAAACAGCATAGAACCAGTTTAAAAAGGATAAAATCGGATTGAACCGGTTTAAACCGTTTTAAACCGGATAAAACCAGACAGAACCGGTTTAAACCGGATAAAACCTGATTGAACCGGTTTAAACCGGTTTCAACTGCATAGGACCGGATAGAACCGGTTTAAACCGGAGAAAACAGGATTGAACTGGTTTAAACCGGATAAAACCAGATTGAACCAGTTTAAACTGGATAAAACCGGATTGAACCGGCTTAAACCGGTTTAAACCGGATAAAACCGGATTGAACCGGTTCAATCCGGTTTAAACCGGATAAAACCAGATTGAACCGGTTTAAACTGGATAAAACCGGATTGAAAGGGCTTAAACCGGTTTAAACCGGATAAAACCAGAATCAATTGGTTTAAAACGGATAGAACCGGATAGAAACGGTTGAAACCGGATAAAACCGGATTGAACTGGATTAAACCGGTTTAAAACGGATAAAACCGGTTTAAAACGGATAAAACCAAATTGAACCAGTTTAAACCGGATAAAACCAGATTGAACCGGTTTAAGCCGGATAAAACTGGACTGAACTGGTTTAAATCGGTTTAAACCGTATAAAACCGGATTGAACCGGATGAAACCGGTTTAAACTGGATAAACTGGATTGAATCGGTTAAAACCGGTTTAAACCGGATAAAACTAGATTGAACCGGTTTAAATCGGATCAGACCGGATTGAACCCGATTAAACCGGTTTCAACCGGATAGAACCGGATAGAACCGGTTTAAACCGGATTGATCCGGTTTAAACCGGTTTAAAGCGGATAAAACCGGATTGAACTGGTTTAAACCGGTTTAAAACGGATTGAACTGCTTTAAACCGGTTTCAACCGGATAGAACCGGATAGAACCGGTTTAAACTGGATAAAACCGGATTGAACCGGCTTAAACCGGTTTAAACAGGATTGAACCGGTTTAAACCGGATAAAACCGGAATGAACTGGTTTAAACCGGTTTAAAACGGATAGAACCGGATAGAAACGGTTTAAACCGGATAAAACCGGATTGAACCGGTGTAAACTGGTTGAAACCGGATAAAAACGGATTGGAAGGGTTTAAACCGCTTTAAACTGGATAAAACCGGAATGAACCGGCTTAAACAGGTCTGAACCGGATAAAACCCGATTGAACAGGCTTAAACTGGTGTAAACAGCATAGAACCGGTTTTAAAAGGATAAAATCGGATTTAACCGGTTTAAACCGTTTTAAACCGGATAAAACCAGACAGAACCGGTTTAAACCGGATAAAACCTGATTGAACCGGTTTAAACCGGTTTCAACTGTATAGGACCGGATAGAACCGGTTTAAACCGGAGAAAACAGGATTGAACTGGTTTAAACCGGATAAAACCGGATTGAACCGGTTTAAACTGGTTTCAACCGGATAGAACCGGATAGATCCGGTTTAAACTGGATAAAACAGAATTGAACAGGCTTAAACCGATTTAAACCGGATAAAACCGGATTGAACTGGTTCAAACCGGTTTAAACCGGATAAAACCAGATTGAACCGGTTTAAACCAGATAAAACCGGATTGGACCGGCTTAAACCTGTTTAAACCGGATAAAACCGGATTGAACCGGTTCAAACCGGTTTAAACCGGATAAAACCGGAATGAACTGGTTTAAACCGGTTTAAGACGGATAGAACCGGATAGAAACGGTTTATACCGGATAAAACCGGAATGAACTGGTTTAAACTGGTTTAAAACGGATAGAACCGGATAGAAACGGTTGAAACCGGATAAAACCGGATTGAACTGGATTAAACCGGTTTAAAACGGATAAAACCGGTTTAAAACGGATAAAACCAAATTGAACCAGTTTAAACCGGATAAAACCAGATTGAACCAGTTTAAGCCGGATAAAACTGGACTGAACCGGTTTAAATCGGTTTAAACCGTATAAAATCGGATTGAACAAAATGAAACCGGTTTAAACTGGATAAACCGGATTGAATCGGTTAAAAACGGTTTAAACCGGATAAAACTAGATTGAACCGGTTTAAACCGGATCAGACCGGATTGAACCCGATTAAACCGGTTTCAACCGGATAGAAACGGATAGAACAGGTTTAAAACGGATTGAACCGGATTGAACCGGCTTAAACCGGTTTAAACAGGATTGAACCGGTTTAAACCGGATAAAACCGGATTGAACCGGTTCAAACCGGTTTAAACCGGATAAAACCGGAATGAACTGGTTTAAACCGGTTTAAAACGGATAGAACCGGATAGAAACGGTTTAAACCGGATAAAACCGGAATGAACTGGTTTAAACTGGTTTAAAACAGATAGAACCGGATAGAAACGGTATAAACCGGATAAAACCGGATTGAACTAGTGTAAACCGGTTGAAACCGGATAAAAACGGATTGAAAGGGTTTAAACCGGTTTAAACTTGATAAAACCGGAATGAACCGGCTTAAACAGGTCTAAACCGGATAAAACGCGATTGAACAGGCTTAAACTGGTATAAACAGCATAGAACCGGTTTAAACCGGATAAAACCGGATTGAACCGGTTTAAACCAGATAAAACCGGATTGAACCAGTTTAAACCGGTTTAATCCAAATAGAACCGGATAGAACCGGCTTAAACCGGACAAGACCTGATTGAAACGGTTTGAACCGGTTTAAGCCGGAGAAAATCGGAATGAACCGGTTTAAACCGGATAAAACCGGATTGAACCGGTTTAAAGTGGATTCAACCGGATATAACCGGATAGAACCGGTTTAAACTGGATAAAACCGTATTGAACCGGCTTAAACCGGTTTTAACCGGATAAAACCGGATTGAACCGGTTTAAACTGGATTCAACCGGATAGAACCGGATTGAACCGGTTTAAACTGGATTCAACCGGATAGAACCGGATAGAACCGGTTTAAACTGGATAAAACCGGATTGAACCGGCTTAAACCGGTTTAAACCGGATAAAATCGGATTGAACCGGTTCAAACTGGTTTAAACCGGATAAAACCAGAATGAACTGGTTTAAAACGGATAGAAACGGATAGAAACGGTTGAAACCGGATAAAACCGGATTGAACTGGATTAAACCGGTTTAAAACGGATAAAACCGGTTTAAATCGGATAAAACCAAATTGAACCAGTTTAAACCGGATAAAACCAGATTGAACCGGTTTAAGCCGGATAAAACTGGACTGAACCGGTTTAAATCGGTTTAAACCGTATAAAACCGGATTGAACCGGATGAAAACGGTTTAAACTGGATAAACCGGATTGAATCGGTTATAACCGGTTTAAACCGGATAAAACTAGATTGAACCGGTTTAAACCGGATCAGACCGGATTGAACCCGATTAAACCGGTTTCAACCGGATAGAACCGGATAGAACCGGTTTAAACCGGATAAAACCGGATTGAACCGGTTTAAACCGGTTTAAAGCGGATAAAACCGGATTGAACTGCTTTAAACCGGTTTCAACCGGATAGAACCGGATAGAACCGGTTTAAACTGGATAAAACCGGATTGAACCTGTTTAAACCGGTTTGAACTGGAGAAAACTGGATTGAACAGGTTTAAACCGGATAAAACCGGATTGACCCGGTTTAAACAAGTTTAAACCGGATAAAACCGGATTGAACCGGTTCAAACCGGTTTAAACCGGATAAAACCAAATTGAACCAGTTTAAACGGGATAAAATCAGATTGAACCGGTTAAAAACGGATAAAACCGGATTGAACCAGTTTAAACCCGTTTAAACCAGATGGAAACTAATAGAACCGGTTTAAACCGGATAAAACCGGATTGAACTGGTTTAACTGGTTAAATCAGGATAGAACAGGATAGAACCGGTTTAAGCCGATTTAAACAGGATAGAACCGGATCGAACCGGTTTAAACGAGATAAAAACGGATTGAACCGGTTTAAACCAGTCTAAACCGGATAAAACCGGTTTAAACCGGATAAAACCAGATTGAACTGGTTTAAACCAGATAAAACCGGATTGAACTGGTTCAACCGGGTTTAAACCGGATAAAACCGGAGTGAACTGGTTTAAACCGGATAAAACCGGACTGAACCTGTTTAAACCAGATAAAACCGGATTGAACTGGTTTAAACCGGTTTAAACCGGATAGAACCGGGCTAAACCGGTTTAAACCGGATAAAACCGGATAGAACCGGTTTAAACTGGATAAAACCGGATTGAACCAGTTCAAACCGGTTTAAACCGGATAAAACTGGATTGAACCGGTTCAAACCGGTTTAAACCAGATAACACCGGATTGAACCAGTTCAAACCGGTTTAAACAAGATAAAACAAAATTGAACCAGTTTAATCCGGATAAAACCAGATTGAACCGGTTTAAAATGCATAAAACCAGATTGAACAAGTTTAAACCGGTTTAAACCGGATAGAAACGTATATAACCGGTTTAAACTGGATAAAACCGGACTGAACCAGTTTAAATTGGTTTAAACCGGATAAAACCGGATTGAACCGGATTAAACCAGTTTATACTGGATAAACCGGATTGAATCGGTTAAAAACGGTTAAAACCGGATAAAACCAGATTGAACCGGTTTAAAACGGATCAAACCGGATTGAACCGGTTTCAACCGGATAGAATCGGATAGAACCGGTTTAAACCGGATAAAACCGGATTGAAGCGGTTTTGAACCGGATCAAACCGGATAAAACCAGATTGAACCGGTTTAAACCGGTTTAAACCAGAATAAACGGATTGAACCGGTTTAAACTGGATAAAACCGATTGAACCGGTTTAAACCGGATAAAACCAGATTGAACCGGTTTAAACCGGATAAAAACGGATAGAACCGGTTTAAAACGCTTTAAACCAGATTGAACGTGATAGAACCGGTTTAAACCGTTTAAAACCGGATTGAACAGGTTTAAACCGGTTTAAACCGGTTCAAACCGGATGAAACCGGAATGAACCGGTTTGAACCGTATAAAACCGGATTGAACTAGTTTAAACCGGTTTCAACCGGATAGAACCGGATAGATCCGGTTTAATCTGGATAAAACCGGATTGAACCAGCTAAAAACGGTTTAAACCGGATAAAACCGGATTGAACCGGTTCAAACCGGTTTAAACCGGATAAAACCGGAGTGAACTGGTTTAAACCGGATAAAACCGGATTGAACCAGTTCAAACCGGTTTAAACCGGATAAAACCGGAATGAACTGGTTTAAACCGGATAAAACCGGACTGAACCAGTTTAAACTGGATAAAACCGGATTGAACCGTTTCAAACCGGTTTTAACCGGATAAACCCGGTATGAACCGGTTTAAACCGGATAAAATCGGACTGAACCGGTTTAAACCGGATAAAACCGCATTGAACCGGTTTAAACTGGTTTCAACCGGATAGAACCGGATAGAACCGGTTTAAACCGGATAAAACCCGATTGAACAGGCTTAAACTGCTATAAACAGCATAGAACCGGTTTAAAAAGGATAAAATCGGATTGAGCCGGTTTAAACCGTTTTAAACCGGATAAAACCAGACAGAACCGGTTTAAACCGGATAAAACCTGATTGAACCTGTTTAAACCGGTTTCAACTGTATAGGACCGGATAGAACCCGTTTAAACCGGAGAAAACAGGATTGAACTGGTTTAAACCGGATAAAATCGGATTGAACCGGTTTAAACTGGTTTCAACCAGATAGAACCGGATAGAACCGGTTTAAACTGGACAAAACAGGATTGAACAGGCTTATACCGGTTTCAACTGGATAAAACCGGATTGAACCGGTTCAAACCGGTTTAAACCGGATAAAACCAGATTGAAACGGTTTAAACCAGATAAAACCGGATTGAACCGGTTCAAACTGGTTTAAACCGGATAAAACCGGAATGAACTGGTTTAAACTGGTTTAAAACAGATAGAACCGGATAGAAACGGTATAAACCGGATAAAACCGGATAAAAACGGATTGAAAGGGTTTAAACCGGTTTAAACTTGATAAAACCGGAATGAACCAGCTTAAACAGGTCTAAACCGGATAAAACGCGATTGAACAGGCTTAAACTGGTATAAACAGCATAGAACCGGTTTAAACCGGATAAAACCGGATTGAACCGGTTCAAACCGGTTTAAACCGGATAAAACCAGATTGAACCGGTTTAAACCGGATAAAACCGGATTGAACCGGTTCAAACCGGTTTAAACCGGATAAAACCAAATTGAACCAGTTTAAATGGGATAAAATCAGATTGAACCGGTTAAAAACGGATAAAACCGGATTGAACCAGTTTAAACCCGTTTAAACCAGATGGAAACTAATAGAACCGGTTTAAACTGGATAAAACCGGATTGAACTGGTTTAACCGGTTAAATCAGGATAGAACAGGATAGAACCGGTTAAAACCGATTTAAACAGTATAGAACCGGATAGAACCGGTTTAAACGAGATAAAAACGGATTGAACCGGTTTAAACCAGTCTAAACCGGATAAAACCGGTTTAAACCGGATAAAACCAGATTGAACCGGTTTAAACCGGATAAAACCGGAGTGAACTGGTTTAAACCGGATATAACAGGATTGAACTGGTTGAAACCAGATAAAACCGGATTGAAACGTTTCAAACCGGTTTTAACCGGATAAAAACGGAATGAACCGGTTTAAACCGGATAAAACCGGACTGAACCGGTTTAAACCGGATAAAACCGGATTGAACTGGTTTAAACCGGTTTAAACCGGATAAAACTGGATTGAACCGGTTCAAACCGGTTTAAACAAGATAAAACAAAATTGAACCAGTTTAAACCGGATAAAACCAGATTGAACCGGTTTAAAATGCATAAAACCAGATTGAACAAGTTTAAACCGGTTTAAACCGGATAGAAACGTATATAACCGGTTTAAACTGGATAAAACCGGACTGAACCAGTTTAAATCGGTTTAAACCGGATAAAACCGGAATGAAACGGATTAAACCAGTTTATACTGGATAAACCGGATTGAATCGGTTAAAACCGGTTTAAACCGGATAAAACCAGATTGAACCGGTTTAAACCGGATGAAACCGGATTGAACCGGTTTCAACCGGATAGAACCGCATAGAACCGGTTTAAACCGGATAAAACCGGATTGAAGCGGTTTAAACCGGTTCAAACCGGATAAAACCAGATTGAAACGGTTTAAACCGGTTTAAACCAGAAAAAACGGATTGAACCGGTTTAAACTGGATAAAACCGATTGAACCGGTTTAAACCGGCTAAAACCAGATTGAACCGGTTTAAACCGGATAAAAACGGATAGAACCGGTTTAAACCGGTTTAAACCAGATTGAACGGGTTAGAACCGGTTTAAACCGTTTAAAACCGGATTGAACAGGTTTAAGATGGTTTAAACCGGTTCAAACCGGATGAAACCGGAATGAACCGGTTTAAACCGTATAAAACCAGATTGAACTAGTTTAAACCGGTTTCAACCGGATAGAACCGGATAGAACCGGTTTAAACTGGATAAAACCGGATTGAACCAGCTAAAAACGGTTTAAACCGGATAAAACCGGATTGAACCAGTTCAAACCGGTTTAAACCGGATAAAACCGGAGTGAACTGGTTTAAACCGGATAAAACCGGATTGAACCAGTTCAAACCGGTTTAAACCGGATAAAACCGGAGTGAACTGGTTTAAAACGGATAAAACCGGATTGAACCAGTTTAAACCGGTTTAAACCGGATAAAATCGGATTGAACCGGTTTAAACCGGATAAAACCGCATTGAACCGGTTTAAACTGGTTTCAACTGGATAGAACCGGATAGAACCGGTTTAAACTGGATAAAACCGGATTGAAGCGGCTTAAACCGGTTTAAACAGGATTGAACCGGTTTAAACCGGATAAAACCAGATTGAACCGGTTCAAACCGGTTTAAACCGGATAAAACCGGAATGAACTGGTTTAAACCGGTTTAAAACGGATAGAAGTGGATAGAAACGGTTTAAACCGGATAAAACCGGATTGAACCGGTGTAAACCGGTTGAAACCGGATAAAAACGGATTGGAAGGGTTTAAACCGCTTTAAACTGGATAAAACCGGAATGAACCGGCTTAAACAGGTCTGAACCAGATAAAACCCGATTGAACAGGCTTAAACTGGTGTAAACAGCATAGAACCAGTTTAAAAAGGATAAAATCGGATTGAACCGGTTTAAACCGTTTTAAACCGGATAAAACCAGACAGAACCGGTTTAAACCGGATAAAACCTGATTGAACCGGTTTAAACCGGTTTCAACTGCATAGGACCGGATAGAACCGGTTTAAACCGGAGAAAACAGGATTGAACTGGTTTAAACCGGCTAAAACCAGATTGAACCGGTTTAAACTGGATAAAACCGGATTGAACCGGCTTAAACCGGTTTAAACCGGATAAAACCGGATTGAACCGGTTCAATCCGGTTTAAACCGGATAAAACCAGATTGAACTGGTTTAAACTGGATAAAACCGGATTGAAAGGGCTTAAACCGGTTTAAACCGGATAAAACCAGAATGAACTGGTTTAAAACGGATAGAACCGGATAGAAACGGTTGAAACCGGATAAAACCGGATTGAACTGGTTAAACCGGTTTAAAACGGATAAAACCGGTTTAAAACGGATAAAACCAAATTGAACCAGTTTAAACCGGATCAAACCAGATTGAACCGGTTTAAGCCGGATAAAACTGGACTGAACCGGTTTAAATCGGTTTAAACCGTATAAAACCGGATTGAACCGGATGAAACCGGTTTAAACTGGATAAACTGGATTGAATCGGTTAAAACCGGTTTAAACCGGATAAAACTAGATTGAACCGGTTTAAATCGGATCAGACCGGATTGAACCCGATTAAACCGGTTTCAACCAGATAGAACCGGATAGAACCGGTTTAAACCGGATTGATCCGGTTTAAACCGGTTTAAAGCGGATAAAACCGGATTGAACTGGTTTAAACCGGTTTAAAACGGATTGAACTGCTTTAAACCGGTTTCAACCGGATAGAACCGGATAGAACCGGTTTAAAATGGATAAAACCGGATTGAACCGGCTTAAACCGGTTTAAACAGGATTGAACCGGTTTAAACCGGATAAAACCGGAATGAACTGGTTTAAACCGGTTTAAAACGGATAGAACCGGATAGAAACGGTTTAAACCGGATAAAACCGGATTGAACCGGTGTAAACTGGTTGAAACCGGATAAAAACGGATTGGAAGGGTTTAAACCGCTTTAAACTGGATAAAACCGGAATGAACCGGCTTAAACAGGTCTGAACCGGATAAAACCCGATTGAACAGGCTTAAACTGGTGTAAACAGCATAGAACCGGTTTTAAAAGGATAAAATCGGATTTAACCGGTTTAAACCGTTTTAAACCGGATAAAACAAGACAGAACCGGTTTAAACCGGATAAAACCTGATTGAACCGGTTTAAACCGGTTTCAACTGTATAGGACCGGATAGAACCGGTTTAAACCGGAGAAAACAGGATTGAACTGGTTTAAACCGGATAAAACCGGATTGAACCGGTTTAAACTGGTTTCAACCGGATAGAACCGGATAGAAACGGTACAAACCGGATAAAACCGGATAAAAACGGATTGAAAGGGTTTAAACCGGTGTAAACTTGATAAAACCGGAATGAACCGGCTTAAACAGGTCTAAACCGGATAAAACGCGATTGAACAGGCTTAAACTGGTATAAACAGCATAGAACCGGTTTAAACCGGATAAAACCGGATTGAACCGGTTCAAACCGGTTTAAACCGGATAAAACCAGATTGAACCGGTTTAAACCGGATAAAACCGGATTGAACCGGTTCAAACCGGTTTAAACCGGATAAAACCAAATTGAACCAGTTTAAACGGGATAAAATCAGATTGAACCGGTTAAAAACGGATAAAACCGGATTGAACCAGTTTAAACCCGTTTAAACCAGATGGAAACTAATAGAACCGGTTTAAACCGGATAAAACCGGATTGAACTGGTTTAACCGGTTAAATCAGGATAGAACAGGATAGAACCGGTTAAAACCGATTTAAACAGTATAGAACCGGATAGAACCGGTTTAAACGAGATAAAAACGGATTGAACCGGTTTAAACCAGTCTAAACCGGATAAAACCGGTTTAAACCGGATAAAACCAGATTGAACCGGTTTAAACCGGATAAAACCGGAGTGAACTGGTTTAAACCGGATATAACAGGATTGAACTGGTTGAAACCAGATAAAACCGGATTGAAAGGTTTCAAACCGGTTTTAACCGGATAAAAACGGAATGAACCGGTTTAAACCGGATAAAACCGGACTGAACCGGTTTAAACCGGATAAAACCAGATTGAACTGGTTTAAACCGGTTTAAACCGGATAGAACTGGGCTAAACCGGTTTAAACCGGATAAAACCGGATAGAACCGGTTTAAACTGGATAAAACCGGATTGAACCAGTTCAAACCGGTTTAAAACGGATAAAACTGGATTGAACCGGTTCAAACCGGTTTAAACAAGATAAAACAAAATTGAACCAGTTTAAACCGGATAAAACCAGATTGAACCGGTTTAAAATGCATAAAACCAGATTGAACAAGTTTAAACCGGTTTAAACCGGATAGAAACGTATATAACCGGTTTAAACTGGATAAAACCGGACTGAACCAGTTTAAATCGGTTTAAACCGGATAAAACCGGAATGAACCGGATTAAACCAGTTTATACTGGATAAACCGGATTGAATCGGTTAAAACCGGTTTAAACCGGATAAAACCAGATTGAACCGGTTTAAACCGGATGAAACCGGATTGAACCGGTTTCAACCGGAGAGAACCGCATAGAACCGGTTTAAACCGGATAAAACCGGATTGAAGCGGTTTAAACCGGTTCAAACCGGATAAAACCAGATTGAAACGGTTTAAACCGGTTTAAACCAGAAAAAACGGATTGAACCGGTTTAAACTGGATAAAACCGATTGAACCGGTTTAAACCGGCTAAAACCAGATTGAACCGGTTTAAACCGGATAAAAACGGATAGAACCGGTTTAAACCGGTTTAAACCAGATTGAACGGGTTAGAACCGGTTTAAACCGTTTAAAACCGGATTGAACAGGTTTAAGATGGTTTAAACCGGTTCAAACCGGATGAAACCGGAATGAACCGGTTTAAACCGTATAAAACCGGATTGAACTAGTTTAAACCGGTTTCAACCGGATAGAACCGGATAGAACCGGTTTAAACTGGATAAAACCGGATTGAACCAGCTAAAAACGGTTTAAACCGGATAAAACCGGATTGAACCGGTTCAAACCGGTTTAAACCGGATAAAACCGGAGTGAACTGGTTTAAACCGGATAAAACCGGATTGAACCAGTTCAAACCGGTTTAAACCGGATAAAACCGGAGTGAACTGGTTTAAAACGGATAAAACCGGATTGAACCAGTTTAAACCGGTTTAAACCGGATAAAATCGGATTGAACCGGTTTAAACCGGATAAAACCGCATTGAACCGGTTTAAACTGGTTTCAACCGGATAGAACCGGATAGAACCGGTTTAAACTGGATAAAACCGGATTGAAGCGGCCTAACCGGTATAAACAGGATTGAACCGGTTTAAACCGGATAAAACCAGATTGAACCGGTTCAAACCGGTTTAAACCGGATAAAACCGGAATGAACTGGTTTAAACCGGTTTAAAACGGATAGAAGTGGATAGAAACGGTTTAAACCGGATAAAACCGGATTGAACCGGTGTAAACCGGTTGAAACCGGATAAAAACGGATTGGAAGGGTTTAAACCGCTTTAAACTGGATAAAACCGGAATGAACCGGCTTAAACAGGTCTGAACCAGATAAAACCCGATTGAACAGGCTTAAACTGGTGTAAACAGCATAGAACCAGTTTAAAAAGGATAAAATCGGATTGAACCGGTTTAAACCGTTTTAAACCGGATAAAACCAGACAGAACCGGTTTAAACCGGATAAAACCTGATTGAACCGGTTTAAACCGGTTTCAACTGCATAGGACCGGATAGAACCGGTTTAAACCGGAGAAAACAGGATTGAACTGGTTTAAACCGGATAAAACCAGATTGAACCGGTTTAAACTGGATAAAACCGGATTGAACCGGCTTAAACCGGTTTAAACCGGATAAAACCGGATTGAACCGGTTCAATCCGGTTTAAACCGGATAAAACCAGATTGAACCGGTTTAAACTGGATAAAACCGGATTGAAAGGGCTTAAACCGGTTTAAACCGGATAAAACCAGAATGAACTGGTTTAAAACGGATAGAAGCGGATAGAAACGGTTGAAACCGGATAAAACCGGATTGAACTGGATTAAACCGGTTTAAAACGGATAAAACCGGTTTAAAACGGATAAAACCAAATTGAACCAGTTTAAACCGGATAAAACCAGATTGAACCGGTTTAAGCCGGATAAAACTGGACTGAACCGGTTTAAATCGGTTTAAACCGTATAAAACCGGATTGAACCGGATGAAACCGGTTTAAACTGGATAAACTGGATTGAATCGGTTAAAACCGGTTTAAACCGGATAAAACTAGATTGAACCGGTTTAAATCGGATCAGACCGGATTGAACCCGATTAAACCGGTTTCAACCGGATAGAACCGGATAGAACCGGTTTAAACCGGATTGATCCGGTTTAAACCGGTTTAAAGCGGATAAAACCGGATTGAACTGGTTTAAACCGGTTTAAAACGGATTGAACTGCTTTAAACCGGTTTCAACCGGATAGAACCGGATAGAACCGGTTTAAACTGGATAAAACCGGATTGAACCGGCTTAAACCGGTTTAAACAGGATTGAACCGGTTTAAACCGGATAAAACCGGATTGAACCGGTGTAAACTGGTTGAAACCGGATAAAAACGGATTGGAAGGGTTTAAACCGCTTTAAACTGGATAAAACCGGAATGAACCGGCTTAAACAGGTCTGAACCGGATAAAACCCGATTGAACAGGCTTAAACTGGTGTAAACAGCATAGAACCGGTTTTAAAAGGATAAAATCGGATTTAACCGGTTTAAACCGTTTTAAACCGGATAAAACCAGACAGAACCGGTTTAAACCGGATAAAACCTGATTGAACCGGTTTAAACCGGTTTCAACTGTATAGGACCGGATAGAACCGGTTTAAACCGGAGAAAACAGGATTGAACTGGTTTAAACCGGATAAAACCGGATTGAACCGGTTTAAACTGGTTTCAACCGGATAGAACCGGATAGATCCGGTTTAAACTGGATAAAACAGAATTGAACAGGCTTAAACCGATTTAAACCGGATAAAACCGGATTGAACCGGTTCAAACCGGTTTAAACCGGATAAAACCAGATTGAACCGGTTTAAACCAGATAAAACCGGATTGGACCGGCTTAAACCTGTTTAAACCGGATAAAACCGGATTGAACCGGTTCAAACCGGTTTAAACCGGATAAAACCGGAATGAACTGGTTTAAACCGGTTTAAGATGGATAGAACCGGATAGAAACGGTTTATACCGGATAAAACCGGAATGAACTGGTTTAAACTGGTTTAAAACAGATAGAACCGGATAGAAACGGTATAAACCGGATAAAACCGGATTGAACCGGTGTAAACCGGTTGAAACCGGATAAAAACGGATTGAAAGGGTTTAAACCGGTTTAAACTTGATAAAACCGGAATGAACCGGCTTAAACAGGTCTAAACCAGATAAAACGCGATTGAACAGGCTTAAACTGGTATAAACACCATAGAACCGGTTTAAACCGGATAAAACCGGATTGAACCGGTTTAAACCAGATAAATCCGGATTGAACCAGTTTAAACCGGTTTAAACCAAATAGAACCGGATAGAACCGGTTTAAACCGGACAAGACCTGATTGAAACGGTTTGAACCGGTTTAAACCGGAGAAAATCGGAATGAACCGGTTTAAACCGGATAAAACCGGATTGAACCGGTTTAAACTGGATTCAACCGGATAGAAACGGATAGAACCGGTTTAAACTGGATAAAACCGGATTGAACCGGCTTAAACCGGTTTAAACCGGATAAAACCGGATTGAACCGGTTCAATCCGGTTTAAACAGGATAAAACCAGATTGAACCGGTTTAAACCAGATAAAACCGGATTGAAAGGGCTTAAACCGGTTTAAACCGGATAAAACCGGATTGAACCGGTTCAAACCGGTTTAAACCGGATAAAACCAGAATGAACTGGTTTAAAACGGATAGAACCGGATAGAAACGGTTGAAACCGGATAAAACCGGATTGAACTGGATTAAACCGGTTTAAAACGGATAAAACCGGTTTAAAACGGATAAAACCAAATTGAACCAGTTTAAACCGGATAAAACCAGATTGAACCAGTTTAAGCCGGATAAAACTGGACTGAACCGGTTTAAATCGGTTTAAACCGTATAAAATCGGATTGAACCAGATGAAACCGGTTTAAACTGGATAAACCGGATTGAATCGGTTAAAAACGGTTTAAACCGGATAAAACTAGATTGAACCGGTTTAAACCGGATCAGACCGGATTGAACCCGATTAAACCGGTTTCAACCGGATAGAAACGGATAGAACAGGTTTAAAACGGATTGAACCGGTTTAAACCGGTCTAAAAGCGGATAAAACCGGATTGAACCGGTTTAAACCGGATAAAACCGGATTGAACTGCTTTAAACCGGTTTCAACCAGATAGAACCGGATAGAACCGGTTTAAACTGGATAAAACCGGATTGAACCGGCTTAAACCGGTTTAAACAGGATTGAACCGGTTTAAACCGGATACAACCGGATTGAACCGTTTCAAACCGGTTTAAACCGGATAAAACCGGAATGAACTGGTTTAAACCGGTTTAAAACGGATAGAACCAGATAGAAACGGTTTAAACCGGATAAAACCGGAATGAACTGGTTTAAACTGGTTTAAAACAGATAGAACCGGATAGAAACGGTATAAACCGGATAAAACCGGATTGAACTAGTGTAAACCGGTTGAAACCGGATAAAAACGGATTGAAAGGGTTTAAACCGGTTTAAACTTGATAAAACCGGAATGAACCGGCTTAAACAGGTCTAAACCGGATAAAACGCGATTGAACAGGCTTAAACTGGTATAAACAGCATAGAACCGGTTTAAACCGGATAAAACCGGATTGAACCGGTTTAAACCAGATAAAACCGGATTGAACCAGTTTAAACCGGTTTAATCCAAATAGAACCGGATAGAACCGGCTTAAACCGGACAAGACCTGATTGAAACGGTTTGAACCGGTTTAAGCCGGAGAAAATCGGAATGAACCGGTTTAAACCGGATAAAACCGGATTGAACCGGTTTAAACTGGATTCAACCGGATATAACCGGATAGAACCGGTTTAAACTGGATAAAACCGTATTGAACCGGCTTAAACCGGTTTTAACCGGATAAAACCGGATTGAACCGGTTTAAACTGGATACAACCGGATAGAACCGGATAGAACCGGTTTAAACTGGATAAAACCGGATTGAACCGGCTTAAACCGGTTTAAACCGGATAAAATCGGATTGAACCGGTTCAAACTGGTTTAAACCGGATAAAACCAGAATGAACTGGTTTAAAACGGATAGAAACGGATAGAAACGGTTGAAACCGGATAAAACCGGATTGAACTGGATTAAACCGGTTTAAAACGGATAAAACCGGTTTAAATCGGATAAAACCAAATTGAACCAGTTTAAACCGGATAAAACCAGATTGAACCGGTTTAAGCCGGATAAAACTGGACTGAACCGGTTTAAATCGGTTTAAACCGTATAAAACCGGATTGAACCGGATGAAAACGGTTTAAACTGGATAAACCGGATTGAATCGGTTAAAACCGGTTTAAACCGGATAAAACTAGATTGAACCGGTTTAAACCGGATCAGACCGGATTGAACCCGATTAAACCGGTTTCAACCGGATAGAACCGGATAGAACCGGTTTAAACCGGATAAAACCGGATTGAACCGGTTTAAACCGGTTTAAAGCGGATAAAACCGGATTGAACCGGTTTAAACCGGATCAAACCGGATTGAACTGCTTTAAACCGGTTTCAACCGGATAGAACCGGATAGAACCGGTTTAAACTGGATAAAACCGGATTGAACCTGTTTAAACCGGTTTAAACTGGAGAAAACTGGATTGAACAGGTTTAAACCGGATAAAACCGGATTGACCCGGTTTAAACAAGTTTAAACCGGATAAAACCGGATTGAACCGGTTCAAACCGGTTTAAACCGGATAAAACCAAATTGAACCAGTTTAAACGGGATAAAATCAGATTGAACCGGTTAAAAACGGATAAAACCGGATTGAACCAGTTTAAACCCGTTTAAACCAGATGGAAACTAATAGAACCAGTTTAAACCGGATAAAACCGGATTGAACTGGTTTAACTGGTTAAATCAGGATAGAACAGGATAGAACCGGTTTAAGCCGATTTAAACAGGATAGAACCGGATCGAACCGGTTTAAACGAGATAAAAACGGATTGAACCGGTTTAAACCAGTCTAAACCGAATAAAACCGGTTTAAACCGGATAAAACCAGATTGAACTGGTTTAAACCAGATAAAACCGGATTGAACTGGTTCAACCGGGTTTAAACCGGATAAAACCGGAGTGAACTGGTTTAAACCGGATAAAACAGGATTGAACCGGTTGAAACCAGATATAACCGGATTGAAACGTTTCAAACCGGTTTTAACCGGATAAAAACGGAATGAACCGGTTTAAACCGGATAAAACCGCACTGAACCTGTTTAAACCAGATAAAACCGGATTGAACTGGTTTAAACCGGTTTAAACCGGATAGAACCAGGCTAAACTGGTTTAAACCAGATAAAACCGGATAGAACCGGTTTAAACTGGATAAAACCGGATTGAACCAGTTCAAACCGGTTTAAACCGGATAAAACTGGATTGAACCGGTTCAAACCGGTTTAAACCAGATAACACCGGATTGAACCAGTTCAAACCGGTTTAAACAAGATAAAACAAAATTGAACCAGTTTAATCCGGATAAAACCAGATTGAACCGGTTTAAAATGCATAAAACCAGATTGAACAAGTTTAAACCGGTTTAAACCGGATAGAAACGTATATAACCGGTTTAAACTGGATAAAACCGGACTGAACCAGTTTAAATTGGTTTAAACCGGATAAAACCGGATTGAACCGGATTAAACCAGTTTATACTGGATAAACCGGATTGAATCGGTTAAAAACGGTTAAAACCGGATAAAACCAGATTGAACCGGTTTAAAACGGATCAAACCGGATTGAACCGGTTTCAACCGGATAGAACCGGATAGAACCGGTTTAAACCGGATAAAACCGGATTGAAGCAGTTTTGAACCGGATCAAACCGGATAAAACCAGATTGAACCGGTTTAAACCGGTTTAAACCAGAATAAACGGATTGAACCGGTTTAAACTGGATAAAACCGGATTGAACCAGCTAAAAACGGTTTAAACCGGATAAAACCGGATTGAACCGGTTCAAACCGGTTTAAACCGGATAAAACCGGAGTGAACTGGTTTAAACCGGATAAAACCGGATTGAACCAGTTCAAACCGGTTTAAACCGGATAAAACCGGAGTGAACTGGTTTAAAACGGATAAAACCGGATTGAACCAGTTTAAACCGGTTTAAACCGGATAAAATCGGATTGAACCGGTTTAAACCGGATAAAACCGCATTGAACCGGTTTAAACTGGTTTCAACCGGATAGAACCGGATAGAACCGGTTTAAACTGGATAAAACCGGATTGAAGCGGCTTAAACCGGTTTAAACAGGATTGAACCGGTTTAAACCGGATAAAACCAGATTGAACCGGTTCAAACCGGTTTAAACCGGATAAAACCGGAATGAACTGGTTTAAACCGGTTTAAAACGGATAGAAGTGGATAGAAACGGTTTAAACCGGATAAAACCGGATTGAACCGGTGTAAACCGGTTGAAACCGGATAAAAACGGATTGGAAGGGTTTAAACCGCTTTAAACTGGATAAAACCGGAATGAACCGACTTAAACAGGTCTGAACCAGATAAAACCCGATTGAACAGGCTTAAACTGGTGTAAACAGCATAGAACCAGTTTAAAAAGGATAAAATCGGATTGAACCGGTTTAAACCGTTTTAAACCGGATAAAACCAGACAGAACCGGTTTAAACCGGATAAAACCTGATTGAACCGGTTTAAACCGGTTTCAACTGCATAGGACCGGATAGAACCGGTTTAAACCGGAGAAAACAGGTATGAACTGGTTTAAACCGGATAAAACCAGATTGAACCGGTTTAAACTGGATAAAACCGGATTGAACCGGCTTAAACCGGTTTAAACCGGATAAAACCGGATTGAACCGGTTCAATCCGGTTTAAACCGGATAAAACCAGATTGAACCGGTTTAAACTGGATAAAACCGGATTGAAAGGGCTTAAACCGGTTTAAACCGGATAAAACCAGAATGAACTGGTTTAAAACGGATAGAACCGGATAGAAACGGTTGAAACCGGATAAAACCGGATTGAACTGGATTAAACCGGTTTAAAACGGATAAAACCGGTTTAAAACGGATAAAACCAAATTGAACCAGTTTAAACCGGATCAAACCAGATTGAACCGGTTTAAGCCGGATAAAACTGGACTGAACCGGTTTAAATCGGTTTAAACCGTATAAAACCGGATTGAACCGGATGAAACCGGTTTAAACTGGATAAACTGGATTGAATCGGTTAAAACCGGTTTAAACCGGATAAAACTAGATTGAACCGGTTTAAATCGGATCAGACCGGATTGAACCCGATTAAACCGGTTTCAACCGGATAGAACCGGATAGAACCGGTTTAAACTGGATAAAACCGGATTGAACCGGCTTAAACCGGTTTAAACAGGATTGAACCGGTTTAAACCGGATAAAACCGGAATGAACTGGTTTAAACCGGTTTAAAACGGATAGAACCGGATAGAAACGGTTTAAACCGGATAAAACCGGATTGAACCGGTGTAAACTGGTTGAAACCGGATAAAAACGGATTGGAAGGGTTTAAACCGCTTTAAACTGGATAAAACCGGAATGAACCGGCTTAAACAGGTCTGAACCGGATAAAACCCGATTGAACAGGCTTAAACTGGTGTAAACAGCATAGAACCGGTTTTAAAAGGATAAAATCGGATTTAACCGGTTTAAACCGTTTTAAACCGGATAAAACCAGACAGAACCGGTTTAAACCGGATAAAACCTGATTGAACCGGTTTAAACCGGTTTCAACTGTATAGGACCGGATAGAACCGGTTTAAACCGGAGAAAACAGGATTGAACTGGTTTAAACCGGATAAAACCGGATTGAACCGGTTTAAACTGGTTTCAACCGGATAGAACCGGATAGATCCGGTTTAAACTGGATAAAACAGAATTGAACAGGCTTAAACCGATTTAAACCGGATAAAACCGGATTGAACCGGTTCAAACCGGTTTAAACCGGATAAAACCAGATTGAACCGGTTTAAACCAGATAAAACCGGATTGGACCGGCTTAAACCTGTTTAAACCGGATAAAACCGGATTGAACCGGTTCAAACCGGTTTAAACCGGATAAAACCGGAATGAACTGGTTTAAACCGGTTTAAGACGGATAGAACCGGAT
This sequence comes from Cynocephalus volans, assembly GCF_027409185.1. Lineage (NCBI taxonomy): Eukaryota > Metazoa > Chordata > Mammalia > Dermoptera > Cynocephalidae > Cynocephalus > Cynocephalus volans. The sequence continues at coordinate 75,620 of NW_026902421.1, read as the reverse complement.
AGAAACGGTTTATACCGGATAAAACCGGAATGAACTGGTTTAAACCTGTTTAAAACAGATAGAACCGGATAGAAACGGTATAAACCGGATAAAACCGGATTGAACCGGTGTAAACCGGTTGAAACCGGATAAAAACGGATTGAAAGGGTTTAAACCGGTTTAAACTTGATAAAACCGGAATGAACCGGCTTAAACAGGTCTAAACCAGATAAAACGCGATTGAACAGGCTTAAACTGGTATAAACACCATAGAACCGGTTTAAACCGGATAAAACCGGATTGAACCGGTTTAAACCAGATAAAACCGGATTGAACCAGTTTAAACCGGTTTAAACCAAATAGAACCGGATAGAACCGGTTTAAACCGGACAAGACCTGATTGAAACGGTTTGAACCGGTTTAAACCGGAGAAAATCGGAATGAACCGGTTTAAACCGGATAAAACCGGATTGAACCGGTTTAAACTGGATTCAACCGGATAGAACCGGATAGAACCGGTTTAAACTGGATAAAACCGGATTGAACCGGCTTAAACCGGTTTAAACCGGATAAAACCGGATTGAACCGGTTCAATCCGGTTTAAACAGGATAAAACCAGATTGAACCGGTTTAAACCAGATAAAACCGGATTGAAAGGGCTTAAACCGGTTTAAACCGGATAAAACCGGATTGAACCGGTTCAAACCGGTTTAAACCGGATAAAACCAGAATGAACTGGTTTAAAACGGATAGAACCGGATAGAAACGGTTGAAACCGGATAAAACCGGATTGAACTGGATTAAACCGGTTTAAAACGGATAAAACCGGTTTAAAACGGATAAAACCAAATTGAACCAGTTTAAACCGGATAAAACCAGATTGAACCAGTTTAAGCCGGATAAAACTGGACTGAACCGGTTTAAATCGGTTTAAACCGTATAAAATCGGATTGAACCAGATGAAACCGGTTTAAACTGGATAAACCGGATTGAATCGGTTAAAAACGGTTTAAACCGGATAAAACTAGATTGAACCGGTTTAAACCGGATCAGACCGGATTGAACCCGATTAAACCGGTTTCAACCGGATAGAAACGGATAGAACAGGTTTAAAACGGATTGAACCGGTTTAAACCGGTCTAAAAGCGGATAAAACCGGATTGAACTGGTTTAAACCGGATAAAACCGGATTGAACTGCTTTAAACCGGTTTCAACCAGATAGAACCGGATAGAACCGGTTTAAACTGGATAAAACCGGATTGAACCGGCTTAAACCGGTTTAAACAGGATTGAACCGGTTTAAACCGGATACAACCGGATTGAACCGGTTCAAACCGGTTTAAACCGGATAAAACCGGAATGAACTGGTTTAAACCGGTTTAAAACGGATAGAACCAGATAGAAACGGTTTAAACCGGATAAAACCGGAATGAACTGGTTTAAACTGGTTTAAAACAGATAGAACCGGATAGAAACGGTATAAACCGGATAAAACCGGATTGAACTAGTGTAAACCGGTTGAAACCGGATAAAAACGGATTGAAAGGGTTTAAACCGGTTTAAACTTGATAAAACCGGAATGAACCGGCTTAAACAGGTCTAAACCGGATAAAACGCGATTGAACAGGCTTAAACTGGTATAAACAGCATAGAACCGGTTTAAACCGGATAAAACCGGATTGAACCGGTTTAAACCAGATAAAACCGGATTGAACCAGTTTAAACCGGTTTAATCCAAATAGAACCGGATAGAACCGGCTTAAACCGGACAAGACCTGATTGAAACGGTTTGAACCGGTTTAAGCCGGAGAAAATCGGAATGAACCGGTTTAAACCGGATAAAACCGGATTGAACCGGTTTAAACTGGATTCAACCGGATATAACCGGATAGAACCGGTTTAAACTGGATAAAACCGTATTGAACCGGCTTAAACCGGTTTTAACCGGATAAAACCGGATTGAACCGGTTTAAACTGGATTCAACCGGATAGAACCGGATAGAACCGGTTTAAACTGGATAAAACCGGATTGAACCGGCTTAAACCGGTTTAAACCGGATAAAATCGGATTGAACCGGTTCAAACTGGTTTAAACCGGATAAAACCAGAATGAACTGGTTTAAAACGGATAGAAACGGATAGAATCGGTTGAAACCGGATAAAACCGGATTGAACTGGATTAAACCGGTTTAAAACGGATAAAACCGGTTTAAATCGGATAAAACCAAATTGAACCAGTTTAAACCGGATAAAACCAGATTGAACCGGTTTAAGCCGGATAAAACTGGACTGAACCGGTTTAAATCGGTTTAAACCGTATAAAACCGGATTGAACCGGATGAAAACGGTTTAAACTGGATAAACCGGATTGAATCGGTTAAAACCGGTTTAAACCGGATAAAACTAGATTGAACCGGTTTAAACCGGATCAGACCGGATTGAACCCGATTAAACCGGTTTCAACCGGATAGAACCGGATAGAACCGGTTTAAACCGGATAAAACCGGATTGAACCGGTTTAAACCGGTTTAAAGCGGATAAAACCGGATTGAACCGGTTTAAACGGGATCAAACCGGATTGAACTGCTTTAAACCGGTTTCAACCGGATAGAACCGGATAGAACCGGTTTAAACTGGATAAAACCGGATTGAACCTGTTTAAACCGGTTTAAACTGGAGAAAACTGGATTGAACAGGTTTAAACCGGATAAAACCGGATTGACCCGGTTTAAACAAGTTTAAACCGGATAAAACCGGATTGAACCGGTTCAAACCGGTTTAAACCGGATAAAACCAAATTGAACCAGTTTAAACGGGATAAAATCAGATTGAACCGGTTAAAAACGGATAAAACCGGATTGAACCAGTTTAAACCCGTTTAAACCAGATGGAAACTAATAGAACCAGTTTAAACCGGATAAAACCGGATTGAACTGGTTTAACTGGTTAAATCAGGATAGAACAGGATAGAACCGGTTTAAGCCGATTTAAACAGGATAGAACCGGATCGAACCGGTTTAAACGAGATAAAAACGGATTGAACTGGTTTAAACCAGTCTAAACCGGATAAAACCGGTTTAAACCGGATAAAACCAGATTGAACTGGTTTAAACCAGATAAAACCGGATTGAACTGGTTCAACTGGGTTTAAACCGGATAAAACCGGAGTGAACTGGTTTAAACCGGATAAAACAGGATTGAACCGGTTGAAACCAGATATAACCGGATTGAAACGTTTCAAACCGGTTTTAACCGGATAAAAACGGAATGAACCGGTTTAAACCGGATAAAACCGCACTGAACCTGTTTAAACCAGATAAAACCGGATTGAACTGGTTTAAACCGGTTTAAACCGGATAGAACCAGGCTAAACTGGTTTAAACCAGATAAAACCGGATAGAACCGGTTTAAACTGGATAAAACCGGATTGAACCAGTTCAAACCGGTTTAAACCGGATAAAACTGGATTGAACCGGTTCAAACCGGTTTAAACCAGATAACACCGGATTGAACCAGTTCAAACCGGTTTAAACAAGATAAAACAAAATTGAACCAGTTTAATCCGGATAAAACCAGATTGAACCGGTTTAAAATGCATAAAACCAGATTGAACAAGTTTAAACCGGTTTAAACCGGATAGAAACGTATATAACCGGTTTAAACTGGATAAAACCGGACTGAACCAGTTTAAATTGGTTTAAACCGGATAAAACCGGATTGAACCGGATTAAACCAGTTTATACTGGATAAACCGGATTGAATCGGTTAAAAACGGTTAAAACCGGATAAAACCAGATTGAACCGGTTTAAAACGGATCAAACCGGATTGAACCGGTTTCAACCGGATAGAACCGGATAGAACCGGTTTAAACCGGATAAAACCGGATTGAAGCGGTTATGAACCGGATCAAACCGGATAAAACCAGATTGAACCGGTTTAAACCGGTTTAAACCAGAATAAACGGATTGAACCGGTTTAAACTGGATAAAACCGATTGAACCGGTTTAAACCGGATAAAACCAGATTGAACCGGTTTAAACCGGATAAAAACGGATAGAACCGGTTTAAAACGCTTTAAACCAGATTGAACGTGATAGAACCGGTTTAAACCGTTTAAAACCGGATTGAACAGGTTTAAACCGGTTTAAACCGGTTCAAACCGGATGAAACCGGAATGAACCGGTTTTAAACCGTATAAAACCGGATTGAACTAGTTTAAACCGGTTTCAACCGGATAGAACCGGATAGAACCGGTTTAATCTGGATAAAACCGGATTGAACCAGCTAAAAACGGTTTAAACCGGATAAAACCGGATTGAACCGGTTCAAACCGGTTTAAAGCGGATAAAACCGGAGTGAACTGGTTTAAACCGGATAAAACCGGATTGAACCAGTTCAAACCGGTTTAAACCGGATAAAACCGGAATGAACTGGTTTAAACCGGATAAAACCGGACTGAACCAGTTTAAACCGGATAAAACCGGATTGAACCGTTTCAAACCGGTTTTAACCGGATAAACCCGGTATGAACCGGTTTAAACCGGATAAAATCGGACTGAACCGGTTTAAACCGGATAAAACCGCATTGAACCGGTTTAAACTGGTTTCAACCGGATAGAACCGGATAGAACCGGTTTAAACCGGATAAAACCCGATTGAACAGGCTTAAACTGCTATAAACAGCATAGAACCGGTTTAAAAAGGATAAAATCGGATTGAGCCTGTTTAAACCGTTTTAAACCGGATAAAACCAGACAGAACCGGTTTAAACCGGATAAAACCTGATTGAACCTGTTTAAACCGGTTTCAACTGTATAGGACCGGATAGAACCCGTTTAAACCGGAGAAAACAGGATTGAACTGGTTTAAACCGGATAAAATCGGATTGAACCGGTTTAAACTGGTTTCAACCAGATAGAACCGGATAGAACCGGTTTAAACTGGACAAAACAGGATTGAACAGGCTTATACCGGTTTAAACTGGATAAAACCGGATTGAACCGGTTCAAACCGGTTTAAACCGGATAAAACCAGATTGAAACGGTTTAAACCAGATAAAACCGGATTGAACCGGTTCAAACTGGTTTAAACCGGATAAAACCGGAATGAACTGGTTTAAACTGGTTTAAAACAGATAGAACCGGATAGAAACGGTATAAACCGGATAAAACCGGATAAAAACGGATTGAAAGGGTTTAAACCGGTTTAAACTTGATAAAACCGGAATGAACCGGCTTAAACAGGTCTAAACCGGATAAAACGCGATTGAACAGGCTTAAACTGGTATAAACAGCATAGAACCGGTTTAAACCGGATAAAACCGGATTGAACCGGTTTAAACCGGTTTAAACCGGTTTCAACTGTATAGAGCCGGATAGAACCGGTTTAAACCGGATAAAACAGGATTGAACTGGTTTATACCGGATACAACCGGATTGAACCGGTACAAACCGGTTTAAACCGGATAAAACCGGAATGAACTGGTTTAAACAGGTTTAAAACGGATAGAACCGGATAGAAATGGTTTAAACCGGATAAAACCGGATTGAACTGGATTAAACCGGTTTAAACCGGATTAAACCGGATTGAACCGGTTCAAACCGATTTAAACCGGATAAAACCGGAATGAACTGGTTTAAAACGGTTTAAAACGGATAGAACCAGATAGAAATGGTTTAAACCAGATAAAACCGGATTGAACTGGATTAAACCGGTTTAAAACGGATAAAACCGGTTTAAACCGGATAAAAACAAATTGAACCAGTTTAAACCGGATAAAACCAGATTGAACCGGTTTATAACGGATAAAACCAGATTGAACTAGTTTAAACCGGTTTAAACCAGATAGAAATGGATAGAACTGGTTTAAACTGGATAAAACCGGACTGAACCAGTTTAAATCGGTTTAAACCGGATAACACCGGATTGAACCGGATTAAACCAGTTTATACTGGATAAACCGGATTGTATCGGTTAAAACCGGTTTAAACCAGATAAAACCAGATTGAACCGGTTTAAACCGGATCAAACCGGATTGAACCGGTTTCAACCGGATAGAACCGGATAGAACCGGTTTAAACCGGATAAAACCGGATTGAAGCGGTTTAAACCGGTTCAAACCGGATAAATCCAGATTGAAACGGTTTAAACCAGTTTAAACCAGAATAAACGGATTGAACCGGTTTAAACTGGATAAAACCGATTGAACCGGTTTAAACCGGATAAAACCAGATTGAACCGGTTTAAACCGGATAAAAACGGATAGAACCGGTTTAAACCGGTTCAAACCAGATTGAACGGGATAGAACCGGTTTAAACCGTTTAAAACCGGATTGAACAGGTTTAAACCGGTTTAAACCGGTTCAAACCAAATGAAACCGGAATGAACCGGTTTAAACCGTATAAAACCGGATTGAACTAGTTTAAACCGGTTTCAACCGGATAGAACCGGATAGAACCGGTTTAAACTGGATAAAACCGGATTGAACCAGCTAAAAACGGTTTAAACCGGATAAAACCGGATTGAACCGGTTCAAACCGGTTTAAACTGGATAAAACCGGAGTGAACTGGTTTAAACCGGATAAAACCGGATTGAACCAGTTCAAACCGGTTTAAACCGGATAAAACCGGAATGAACTGGTTTAAACCGGATAAAACCGGACTGAACCAGTTTAAACCGGATAAAACCGGATTGAACCGTTTCAAACCGGTTTTAACCGTATAAACCCGGTATGAACCGGTTTAAACCGGATAAAATCGGATTGAACCGGTTTAAACCGGATAAAACCGCATTGAACCGGTTTATACTGGTTTCAACCGGATAGAACCGGATAGAACCGGTTTAAACTGGATAAAACCGGATTGAACCGGCTTAAACCGGTTTAAACCGGATAAAAACGGATTGGAAGGGTTTAAACCGCTTTAAACTGGATAAAACCGGAATGAACCGGCTTAAACAGGTCTGAACTGGATAAAACCCGATTGAACAGGCTTAAACTGCTATAAACAGCATAGAACCGGTTTAAAAAGGATAAAATCGGATTGAACCGGTTTAAACCGTTTTAAACCGGATAAAACCAGACAGAACCGGTTTAAACCGGATAAAACCTGATTGAACCGGTTTAAACCGGTTTCAACTGTATAGGACCGGATAGAACCGGTTTAAACCGGAGAAAACAGGATTGAACTGGTTTAAACCGGATAAAAACGGATTGAACCGGTTTAAACTGGTTTCAACCAGATAGAACCGGATAGGACCGGTTTAAACTGGATAAAACAGGATTGAACATGCTTAAACCGGTTTAAACCGGATCAAACCGGATTGAACCGGTTCAAACCGGTTTAAACCGGATAAAACCAGATTGAACCGGTTTAAACCAGATAAAACCGGATTGAACCGGTTCAAACCGGTTTAAACCGGATAAAACCGGAATGAACTGGTTTAAAATGGTTTAAAACAGATAGAACCGGATAGAAACGGTATAAACCGGATAAAACCGGATAAAAACGGATTGAAAGGGTTTAAACCGGTTTAAACTTGATAAAACCGGAATGAACCGGCTTAAACAGGTCTAAACCAGATAAAACGCGATTGAAAAGGCTTAAACTGGTATAAACAGCATAGAACCGGTTTAAACCGGATAAAACCGGATTGAACCGGGTTAAACCGGTTTAAACCGGATAAAAACAGACTGAACCGGTTTAAACCGGATAAAACCGGATTGAACAAGTTTAAACCGGTTTCAACTGTAAAGAGCCGGATAGAACCGGTTTAAACCGGATAAAACAGGATTGAACTGGTTTAAACCGGATAAAACCGGATTGAACCGGTTTAAACTGGTTTCAACTGGATAGAACTGGATAGAACCGGTTTAAACTGGATAAAACCGGATTGAACCGGCTTAAACCAGTTTAAACCGGATAAAACCGGATTTAACCGGTTCAAACTGGTTTAAACCGGATAAAACCAGAATGAACTGGATTAAACCTGTTTAAAACAGATAAAACCGGTTTAAACCGGATAAAAACAAATTGAACCAGTTTAAACCGGATAAAACCAGATTGAACCGGTTTAAAACGGATAAAACCAGATTGAACTAGTTTAAACCGGTTTAAACCAGATAGAAATGGATAGAACTGGTTTAAAACGGATAAAACCGGATTGAACCGGTTTGAAATGGTCTAAACCGGATAAAACCGGATTGAACTGGTTTCAACCAGTATCAACCGGATAAAACAAGATTGAACCGGTTTAAACCGGATAAAACAGGATTGAACCGGTTCAAACCGGTTTAAACCGGATAAAAACGGAATGAACCGGTTTAAACCGGATAAAACCGCACTGAACCTGTTTAAACCAGATAAAACCGGATTGAACTGGTTTAAACCGGTTTAAACCGGATAGAACCAGGCTAAACTGGTTTAAACCAGATAAAACCGGATAGAACCGGTTTAAACTGGATAAAACCGGATTGAACCAGTTCAAACCGGTTTAAACCGGATAAAACTGGATTGAACCGGTTCAAACCGGTTTAAACCAGATAACACCGGATTGAACCAGTTCAAACCGGTTTAAACAAGATAAAACAAAATTGAACCAGTTTAATCCGGATAAAACCAGATTGAACCGGTTTAAAATGCATAAAACCAGATTGAACAAGTTTAAACCGGTTTAAACCGGATAGAAACGTATATAACCGGTTTAAACTGGATAAAACCGGACTGAACCAGTTTAAATTGGTTTAAACCGGATAAAACCGGATTGAACCGGATTAAACCAGTTTATACTGGATAAACCGGATTGAATCGGTTAAAAACGGTTAAAACCGGATAAAACCAGATTGAACCGGTTTAAAACGGATCAAACCGGATTGAACCGGTTTCAACCGGATAGAACCGGATAGAACCGGTTTAAACCGGATAAAACCGGATTGAAGCGGTTTTGAACCGGATCAAACCGGATAAATCCAGATTGAACCGGTTTAAACCGGTTTAAACCAGAATAAACGGATTGAACCGGTTTAAACTGGATAAAACCGATTGAACCGGTTTAAACCGGATAAAACCAGATTGAACCGGTTTAAACCGGATAAAAACGGATAGAACCGGTTTAAAACGCTTTAAACCAGATTGAACGTGATAGAACCGGTTTAAACCGTTTAAAACCGGATTGAACAGGTTTAAACCGGTTTAAACCGGTTCAAACCGGATGAAACCGGAATGAACCGGTTTAAACCGTATAAAACCGGATTGAACTAGTTTAAACCGGTTTCAACCGGATAGAACCGGATAGAACCGGTTTAATCTGGATAAAACCGGATTGAACCAGCTAAAAACGGTTTAAACCGGATAAAACCGGATTGAACCGGTTCAAACCGGTTTAAAGCGGATAAAACTGGAGTGAACTGGTTTAAACCGGATAAAACCGGATTGAACCAGTTCAAACCGGTTTAAACCGGATAAAACCGGAATGAACTGGTTTAAACCGGATAAAACCGGACTGAACCAGTTTAAACCGGATAAAACCGGATTGAACCGTTTCAAACCGGTTTTAACCGGATAAACCCGGTATGAACCGGTTTAAACCGGATAAAATCGGACTGAACCGGTTTAAACCGGATAAAACCGCATTGAACCGGTTTAAACTGGTTTCAACCGGATAGAACCGGATAGAACCGGTTTAAACCGGATAAAACCCGATTGAACAGGCTTAAACTGCTATAAACAGCATAGAACCGGTTTAAAAAGGATAAAATCGGATTGAGCCGGTTTAAACCGTTTTAAACCGGATAAAACCAGACAGAACCGGTTTAAACCGGATAAAACCTGATTGAACCTGTTTAAACCGGTTTCAACTGTATAGGACCGGATAGAACCCGTTTAAACCGGAGAAAACAGGATTGAACTTGTTTAAACCGGATAAAATCGGATTGAACCGGTTTAAACTGGTTTCAACCAGATAGAACCGGATAGAACCGGTTTAAACTGGACAAAACAGGATTGAACAGGCTTATACCGGTTTAAACTGGATAAAACCGGATTGAACCGGTTCAAACCGGTTTAAACCGGATAAAACCAGATTGAAACGGTTTAAACCAGATAAAACCGGATTGAACCGGTTCAAACTGGTTTAAACCGGATAAAACCGGAATGAACTGGTTTAAACTGGTTTAAAACAGATAGAACCGGATAGAAACGGTATAAACCGGATAAAACCGGATAAAAACGGATTGAAAGGGTTTAAACCGGTTTAAACTTGATAAAACCGGAATGAACCGGCTTAAACAGGTCTAAACCGGATAAAACGCGATTGAACAGGCTTAAACTGGTATAAACAGCATAGAACCGGTTTAAACCGGATAAAACCGGATTGAACCGGTTTAAACCGGTTTAAACCGGTTTCAACTGTATAGAGCCGGATAGAACCGGTTTAAACCGGATAAAACAGGATTGAACTGGTTTATACCGGATACAACCGGATTGAACCGGTACAAACCGGTTTAAACCGGATAAAACCGGAATGAACTGGTTTAAACAGGTTTAAAACGGATAGAACCGGATAGAAATGGTTTAAACCGGATAAAACCGGATTGAACTGGATTAAACCGGTTTAAACCGGATTAAACCGGATTGAACCGGTTCAAACCGATTTAAACCGGATAAAACCGGAATGAACTGGTTTAAAACGGTTTAAAACGGATAGAACCAGATAGAAATGGTTTAAACCAGATAAAACCGGATTGAACTGGATTAAACCGGTTTAAAACGGATAAAACCGGTTTAAACCGGATAAAAACAAATTGAACCAGTTTAAACCGGATAAAACCAGATTGAACCGGTTTATAACGGATAAAACCAGATTGAACTAGTTTAAACCGGTTTAAACCAGATAGAAATGGATAGAACTGGTTTAAACTGGATAAAACCGGACTGAACCAGTTTAAATCGGTTTAAACCGGATAACACCGGATTGAACCGGATTAAACCAGTTTATACTGGATAAACCGGATTGTATCGGTTAAAACCGGTTTAAACCAGATAAAACCAGATTGAACCGGTTTAAACCGGATCAAACCGGATTGAACCGGTTTCAACCGGATAGAACCGGATAGAACCGGTTTAAACCGGATAAAACCGGATTGAAGCGGTTTAAACCGGTTCAAACCGGATAAATCCAGATTGAAACGGTTTAAACCAGTTTAAACCAGAATAAACGGATTGAACCGGTTTAAACTGGATAAAACCGATTGAACCGGTTTAAACCGGATAAAACCAGATTGAACCGGTTTAAACCGGATAAAAACGGATAGAACCGGTTTAAACCGGTTAAAACCAGATTGAACGGGATAGAACCGGTTTAAACCGTTTAAAACCGGATTGAACAGGTTTAAACCGGTTTAAACCGGTTCAAACCAAATGAAACCGGAATGAACCGGTTTAAACCGTATAAAACCGGATTGAACTAGTTTAAACCGGTTTCAACCGGATAGAACCGGATAGAACCGGTTTAAACTGGATAAAACCGGATTGAACCAGCTAAAAACGGTTTAAACCGGATAAAACCGGATTGAACCGGTTCAAACCGGTTTAAACTGGATAAAACCGGAGTGAACTGGTTTAAACCGGATAAAACCGGATTGAACCAGTTCAAACCGGTTTAAACCGGATAAAACCGGAATGAACTGGTTTAAACCGGATAAAACCGGACTGAACCAGTTTAAACCGGATAAAACCGGATTGAACCGTTTCAAACCGGTTTTAACCGTATAAACCCGGTATGAACCGGTTTAAACCGGATAAAATCGGATTGAACCGGTTTAAACCGGATAAAACCGCATTGAACCGGTTTATACTGGTTTCAACCGGATAGAACCGGATAGAACCGGTTTAAACTGGATAAAACCGGATTGAACCGGCTTAAACCGGTTTAAACCGGATAAAAACGGATTGGAAGGGTTTAAACCGCTTTAAACTGGATAAAACCGGAATGAACCGGCTTAAACAGGTCTGAACTGGATAAAACCCGATTGAACAGGCTTAAACTGCTATAAACAGCATAGAACCGGTTTAAAAAGGATAAAATCGGATTGAACCGGTTTAAACCGTTTTAAACCGGATAAAACCAGACAGAACCGGTTTAAACCGGATAAAACCTGATTGAACCGGTTTAAACCGGTTTCAACTGTATAGGACCGGATAGAACCGGTTTAAACCGGAGAAAACAGGATTGAACTGGTTTAAACCGGATAAAAACGGATTGAACCGGTTTAAACTGGTTTCAACCAGATAGAACCGGATAGGACCGGTTTAAACTGGATAAAACAGGATTGAACATGCTTAAACCGGTTTAAACCGGATCAAACCGGATTGAACCGGTTCAAACCGGTTTAAACCGGATAAAACCAGATTGAACCGGTTTAAACCAGATAAAACCGGATTGAACCGGTTCAAACCGGTTTAAACCGGATAAAACCGGAATGAACTGGTTTAAAATGGTTTAAAACAGATAGAACCGGATAGAAACGGTATAAACCGGATAAAACCGGATAAAAACGGATTGAAAGGGTTTAAACCGGTTTAAACTTGATAAAACCGGAATGAACCGGCTTAAACAGGTCTAAACCAGATAAAACGCGATTGAAAAGGCTTAAACTGGTATAAACAGCATAGAACCGGTTTAAACCGGATAAAACCGGATTGAACCGGGTTAAACCGGTTTAAACCGGATAAAAACAGACTGAACCGGTTTAAACCGGATAAAACCGGATTGAACAAGTTTAAACCGGTTTCAACTGTAAAGAGCCGGATAGAACCGGTTTAAACCGGATAAAACAGGATTGAACTGGTTTAAACCGGATAAAACCGGATTGAACCGGTTTAAACTGGTTTCAACTGGATAGAACTGGATAGAACCGGTTTAAACTGGATAAAACCGGATTGAACCGGCTTAAACCAGTTTAAACCGGATAAAACCGGATTTAACCGGTTCAAACTGGTTTAAACCGGATAAAACCAGAATGAACTGGATTAAACCTGTTTAAAACAGATAAAACCGGTTTAAACCGGATAAAAACAAATTGAACCAGTTTAAACCGGATAAAACCAGATTGAACCGGTTTAAAACGGATAAAACCAGATTGAACTAGTTTAAACCGGTTTAAACCAGATAGAAATGGATAGAACTGGTTTAAAACGGATAAAACCGGATTGAACCGGTTTGAAATGGTCTAAACCGGATAAAACCGGATTGAACTGGTTTCAACCAGTATCAACCGGATAAAACAAGATTGAACCGGTTTAAACCGGATAAAACAGGATTGAACCGGTTCAAACCGGTTTAAACCGGATAAAACCGGATTGAACTGGTTTAAACCGGATAAAACCGGATTGAACCAGTTCAAACCGGTTTAAACCGGATAAAACCGGAATGAACTGGTTTAAACCGGATAAAACCAGACTGAACCAGTTTAAACCGGATAAAACCGGATTGAACCGTTTCAAACCGGTTTTCACCGGATAAACCCGGTATGAACCGGTTTAAACCGGATAAAATCGGATTGAACCGGTTTAAACCGGATAAAACCGCATTGAACCGGTTTAAACTGGTTTCAACCGGATAGAACCGGATAGAACCGGTTTAAACTGGATAAAACCGGATTGAACCGGCTTAAACCGGTTTAAACCGGATAAAAACGGATTGGAAGGGTTTAAACCGCTTTAAACTGGATAAAACCGGAATGAACAGGCTTAAACAGGTCTGAACTGGATAAAACCCGATTGAACAGGCTTAAACTGCTATAAACAGCATAGAACCGGTTTAAAAAGGATAAAATCGGATTGAACCGGTTTAAACCGTTTTAAACCGGATAAAACCAGACAGAACCGGTTTAAACCGGATAAAACCTGATTGAACCGGTTTAAACCGGTTTCAACTGTATGGGACCGGATAGAACCGGTTTAAACCGGAGAAAACAGGATTGAACTGGTTTAAACCGGATAAAACCGGATTGAACCGGTTTAAACTGGTTTCAACCAGATAGAACCGGATAGGACCGGTTTAAACTGGATAAAACAGGATTGAACACGCTTAAACCGGTTTAAACCGGATCAAACCAGATTGAACCGGTTCAAACCGGTTTAAACCGGATAAAACCAGATTGAACCGGTTTAAACCAGATAAAACCGTAATGAACTGGTTTAAACCGGATAAAAACGGATTGAACCTTTTCAAACCGGATAAAACCAGATTGAACCGATTCAAACCAGATAAAACCGGATTGAACAGGTTCAAACCGGATAAAACCGGAATGAACCGGATTAAACCGGATAAAACCGGAATGAACCGGTTTCAACCGGATAAAACCGGATTGAACCGGTTTAAACCGGTTTCAACCGGATAAAACCAGATTGAACTGGTTTAAACGGGATAAAACCGGATTGAACTGGTTCAAACCGGTTTAAACAGGATAAAACCGGAATGAACTGGTTTAAACCGGTTTAAAATGGATAGAACCGGATTAAATCGGTTTAAACCGGATAAAACCAGATTGAACCGGTTTAAACCGGATAAAACCGGATTGAACCGGCTTAAACCAGTTTAAACCGGATAAAACTGGATTGAACCGGTTTAAACCGGTTTAAATCGGATAAATCCGGAATGAACTGATTTAAACCGGTTTAAACCGGATAGAACCGGATAGAACCGGTTTAAAGCGGATAAAACCGAATTGAACCGGTTTAAACCGGTTTAAACCGGATAAAAACGGATTGAAGCGGTTTAAACCCGTTTAAATCTGATAAAACCGGATTGATCCGGCTTAAACTGGTTTAAACCGGATAGGACCGGTTTAAACTGGATAAAACCGATTAAACCGGTTTAAACCGGATAAAACCAGATTGAACTGGTTTAAACCGGATAAAAACGGATAGAACCGGTTTAAACCAGTTTAAACCGGATTGAACCGGATAGAACTGGTTTAAATCGGATAAATTCGGATTGAACTGGTTTAAACCGGTTTAAACCGGTTCAAACCGGATGAACCCGGAATGAACCGGTTTAAACCGGATAAAGCCGGATTGAACAGGTTTAAACCGGTTTCAACCGGATAGAACCAGATAGAACCGGTTTATACATGATAAAAGCGGATTGATCCAGTTTAAGCCGTTTAAAACCGGAGAAACCCGGATGGAACCGACTTAAACCGGTTTAAACCAGAGAAAATCGGATTGAATCGGTTGAAACCGGTTTAAACCGGATAAAAACGGATTGAACCGGTTTAAACCGGTTTAAACCGGATAGAATTGGTTTAAATCAGATAAAACCGGATTGAACCAGTTTAAACCGGTTTAAACTGGATAAAACCGGATTGAACCAGATTAAACCGGTTTAAAGCAGATATAACCGGATAGAACCGGTTTAAACCGGATAGAACCGGATAGAACAGGGTCAAACCGGATAAAAACGGATTGAACGGGTTTAAACCGGTTTAAACCGGATAAAACCGGATTGAACTGTTTTAAACCAGATAAAACCGGATTGAACCGGTTTAAACCGTTTTCAACCGGATAGAACTGGATAGAACCGGTTTAAACTGATAAAACCGGATTGAACCTGTTTAAACCGGTTTAAACTGGAGAAAACCGGGTTGAACAGGTATAAACCGGATAAAACGGGATTGAACTGGTTTAAACCTGTTTAAACCGGATAAAACCGGATTGAACTGGTTCAAACCGGTTTAAAACGAATAAAACCGGATTGAACCGGTTCAAACCGGTTTAAACCGTATAAAACCAAATTGAAACAGTTTAAATCGGATAAAACCAGATTGAACCGGTTTAAAACGGATAAAACCGGATTGAACCAGTTTAAACCCGTCTAAACCAGATAGAAATGGATAGAACAGGTTTAAACCGGATAAAACCGGATTGAACTGGTTTAATCCGGTTAAAACAGGATAGAACAGGATAGAACAGGTTTAAAGCGATTTAAACAGGATAGAACCGGATAGAACCGGTTTAAACGAGATAAAACCGGATTGAACAAGTTTAAACTGGTTTAAACCGGAAAAAACCGGATTGAACCGGTTCAAACTGGTTTAAACCTGATAAAACCGGATTAAACCGTTTTAAAGCCGTTTAAACCGGATAAAACCAGATTGAATCGGTTTAAGCTGGATAAAACCGGATTGAACTGGTTTAAACTGGTCTATACCGGATAAAACCGGATTGAACTGGTTTAAACCGGATAAAACCGGATTGAACCGGTTTAAACTGGTTTAAACCTGATAAAACAGGATTGAACCGGTTTAAACCGGATAAAAACGGATTGAACCGGTTTAAACCGGTTTCAACCGGATAGAAACAGATAGAAACGGTTTAAACTGGATAGAACCGGATTGAACCGGCTTAAACTGGTTTAAACAGGATAAAACCGGACTGAACTGGTTCAAACCGGTTTAAACCGGATAAAACCGGAATGAACTGGTTTAAACCGGATAAAACCGGATTGAACCGGTGTAAACCGGTTGAAACCGGATAAAAACGGATTGAAAGGTTTTAAACCAGTTTAAACTGGATAAAACTGGAATGAACCGGCTTAAACAGGTTTAAACCGGATAAAACCGGATTGAACCGGCTTAAACTGGTATATACAGCATAGAACCAGATTAAACCGGATAAAAGCGGATTGAGCCGGTTTAAACAGGTTTAAACCGGATAAAACCAGACTGAACCGACTTAAACCGGATAAAACCGGATTGAACCGGTTTAAACTGGTTTAAACCTGATAAAACAGGATTGAACCGGTTTAAACCGGATAAAAACGGATTGAACCGGTTTAAACCGGTTTCAACCGGATAGAAACAGATAGAAACGGTTTAAACTGGATAGAACCGGATTGAACCGGCTTAAACTGGTTTAAACAGGATAAAACCGGACTGAACTGGTTCAAACCGGTTTAAACCGGATAAAACCGGAATGAACTGGTTTAAACCGGATAAAACCGGATTGAACCGGTTTAAACCGGATAAAACCGGATTGAACCGGTTCAAACCGGTTTAAACCGGATAAAACCGGAATGAACTGGTTTAAACCGGTTTAAAACGGATAGAACCGGATAGAAATGGTTTAAACCGGATAAAACCGGATTGAACCGGTGTAAACCGGTTGAAACCGGATAAAAACGGATTGAAAGGTTTTAAACCAGTTTAAACTGGATAAAACTGGAATGAACCGGCTTAAACAGGTTTAAACCGGATAAAACCGGATTGAACCGGCTTAAACTGGTATATACAGCATAGAACCAGATTAAACCGGATAAAAGCGGATTGAGCCGGTTTAAACAGGTTTAAACCGGATAAAACCAGACTGAACCGACTTAAACCGGATAAAACCGGATTGAACCGGTTTAATATGGTTTCAACCGGACAGAACCGGTTTAAACCGGATAAAACCTGATTGAACCGGTTTAAATCAGTTTAAACTGGATAAAACCGGATTGAAGCGGATTAAACCAGTTTATACTGGATAAACCGGATTGAATCGGTTAAAACCGGTTTAAACCGGATAAAACCAGATTGTACCGGTTTAAACCGGATAAAAACGGATAGAACCGGTTTAAACCGTTTTAAACCAGATTGAACCGGATAGAACCGGTTTAAACCGTTTAAAACCGGATTGAACCGGTTCAAACCAGATAGAACCGGATAGAACCGGTTTAAACCGGATAAAACCGGATTGAACTGGTGTAAACCGGATAAAACCGGATTGAACCAGTTTAAACCGGTTTCAACCGGATAGAACTGGATAGAACCCGTTTAAACCGGATAAAACCGGATTGAAGCGGTTTAAACTGGTTAAAACCGGATAAAACCAGATTGAAACAGTTTAAACCGGATTGAAACGGCTTAAACCGGATAAAAGTGGAATGAACTAGTTTAAACCGGTTTAAACCGGAAAAAACGGATTGAACCGGTTTAAACCAGATAAAACCGGATTGAACCGGTTCAAACCGGTTTAAACCGGATAAAACCGGAGTGAACTGGTTTAAAGCTGATAAAAACGCATTGAACCTGTTTAAACCGGATAAAACTGGATTGAACCGTTTCAAACCGGTTTTAAACAGATAAAACCGGAATGAACCGGTTTAAACCGGATAAAACCGGATTGAACCAGTTTAAACCGGTTCAAACTGGATAAAACCGGATTGATCTGGTTTAAACCGGATAAAACCGGATTGAACCGGTTTAAACCGGCTTAAAACAGATAGAACCGGATAGAACCGGTTTAAACCGGATAGACCCGGCTAGAACTGGTTTAAATCGGATAAAACCGGATTGAACCGGTTTAAACCGGTTTAAAGCGGATAAAACCGGATTGAACTGGTATAAACCGGTTTAAACTGGAGAAAACCGGATTGAAGAGGTTTAAACCGGATAAAACAGGATTGACCCGGTTTAAACCGGTTTAAACCGGATAAAACCGGATTGAACCGGTTCAAACCGGTTTAAACCGGATAAAACCAAATTGAACCAGTTTAAATCAGATAAAATCAGATTGAACTGGTTTAAAACGTATAAAATCGGATTGAACCAGTTTAAACCCTTTTAAACAAGATGGAAACGAATAGAACCAGTTTAAACTGGATAAAACCGGATTGAACTCGTTTAACTGGTTAAAACAGGATAGAACAGGATAGAACCGGTTTAAACCAATTTAAACAGGATAGAACCGGATAGAACCGGTTTAAAATAGATAAAACCGGATTGAACCGGTTTAAACCGGTTTAAACCGGATAAAACCGGATTGAAACGGTTCAAACTGGTTTCAACCGGATAGAAACGGATAGAACCGGTTTAAACTGGATAAAACAGGATTGAACCGGTTTAAACCGGATAAAACCGGATTGAACCGTTTCAAACCGGTTTTAACTGGATAAAACCGGGATGAACAGGTTTAAACCGGACAAAACCGGGCTGAACCGGTTTAAAACAGATAAAATCGGATTGAACCGTTTCAAACCTGTTTAAACCGGATAAAACCGGATTGAACCGGTTTAAACTGGATAAAACCGGATTGAACCGGTTTAAACCGGTTTAAAGCGGATAAAACCGGATTGAACTGGTTTAAACCGGATAAAACCGGATTGAACCGGTTTAAACCGGTTTCAACCGGATAGAACCGGATTGAACCCGTTTAAACAGGATAAAACCGGATTGAACCTGTCTAAACCGGTTTAAACTGGAGAAAACCGGATTGAACAGGTTTAAACTGGATAAAACCGGATTGACCCAGTTTAAACCAGTTTAAACCGGATAAAACCGGATTGAACCGGTTCAAACCGGTTTAAACCAGATAAAACCAAATTGAAACTGTTTAAACCGGATAAAATCAGATTGAACCAGTTTAAAACGGATAAAAACGGATTGAACCAGTTTAAACCCGTTTAAACCAGATGCAAACGGATAGAACCGGTTTAAACCGGATAAAACCGGATTGAACTGGTATAATCCAGTTAAAACAGGATAGAACAGGATAGAACCAGTTTAATCCGATTTAAAAAGGATAGAACCGGACAGAACCGGTCTAAACGAGATAAAACCGGATTGAACTGGTTTAAACCGGTTTAAACCAGATAAAACCGGATTGAACCAGTTTAAACCGGTTTAGACTGGATAAAACCGGATTGATCCGGTTTAAACCGGATAAAACCGGATTGAACCGGTTTAAACCGGCTTAAAACAGATAGAACCGGATAGAACCGGTTTAAACCGGATAGAACCGGCTAGAACCGGTTTAAATCGGATAAAACCGGATTGAACCGGTTTAAAGCGGATAAAACCGGATTGAACTGGTATAAACCGGTTTAAACTGGAGAAAACCGGATTGAAGAGGTTTAAAAAGGATAAAACCGGATTGACCCTGTTTAAACCGGTTTAAACCGGATAAAACCGGATTGAAGCGGTTCAAACCGGTTTAAATCGGATAAAACCAAATTGAACCAGTTTAAATCAGATAAAATCAGATTGAACTGGTTAAAAACGTACAAAATCGGATTGAACCAGTTTAAACCCTTTTAAACCAGATGGAAACGAATAGAACCAGTTTAAACTGGATAAAACCGGATTGAACTGGTTTAACTGGTTAAAACAGGATAGAACAGGATAGAACCGGTTTAAACCGATTTAAACAGGATAGAACCGGATAGAACCGGTTTAAACTAGATAAAAACGGATTGAACCGGTTTAAACCGGTTCAAACTGGATAAAACCGGATTGAAACGGTTCAAACTGGTTTAAACCGGATAAAACTGGATTAAACCGTTTTAAAGCGGTTTAAAACGGATAAAACCAGATTGAACCGGTTTAATCCGATTAAAACCGGATTGAACTGGTTTAAACTGGTCTAAACCGGATAAAACTGGTTTAAACCGGATAAAACCAGATTGAACCGGATTAAACCAGATAAAACCGGATTGAACTGGTTTAAACTGGTTTCAACCGGATAGAACCGGATAGAACCGGTTTAAACTGGATAAAACAGGATTGAACCAGTTTAAACCGGATAAAACCGGATTGGACCGTTTCAAACCGGTTTTAACCGGATAAAACCGGAATGAACCAGTTTAAACCGGATAAAACCGGATTGAACCGGTTTAAACTGGTTTCAACCGGATAGAACCGGATAGAACCGGTTCAAACTGGTTTAAACCGGAACAAACCAGATTGAACCGGTTTAAACCGGATAAAACCGGATTGACCAGCTTAAACCGGTTTAAACCGGATAAAACCGGATTGAACCGGTCTAAACCGGACAAAACCGGATTGAACTGGTTTCAAACGGTTTAAACCGGATAAAACAAGATTGAACCGGTTTAAACCGGATAAAACCGGAATGAAATGTTTTAAACTGGTTCAAACCGGAAAAAACGGATTGAACTGGTTTAAACTGGTTAAAACTGATTGAACCGGGATAAACCGGTTTAAACCGGATAAAACCAGATTGTACCGGTTTAAACCGGATAAAAATGGATAGAACCGGTTTAAACCGGTTTAAACCAGATTGAACCGGATAGAACCGGTTTAAACCGTTTAAAACCGGATTGAACCGGTTCAAACCAGATAGAACCGGATAGAACCGGTTTAAACCGGATAAAACCGGATTGAACTGGTGTAAACCGGATAAAACCGGATTGAACCAGTTTAAACCGGTTTCAACCGGATAGAACTGGATAGAACCCGTTTAAACCGGATAAAACCGGATTGAAGCGGTTTAAACTGGTTAAAACCGGATAAAACCAGATTGAAACAGTTTAAACCGGATTGAAAGGGCTTAAACCGGATAAAAGTGGAATGAACTAGTTTAAACCGGTTTAAACCGGAAAAAACGGATTGAACCGGTTTAAACCAGATAAAACCGGATTGAACCGGTTCAAACCGGTTTAAACCGGATAAAACCGGAGTGAACTGGTTTAAAGCTGATAAAAACGCATTGAACCTGTTTAAACCGGATAAAACTGGATTGAACCGTTTCAAACCGGTTTTAAACAGATAAAACCGGAATGAACCGGTTTAAACCGGATAAAACCAGATTGAACCAGTTTAAACCGGTTCAAACTGGATAAAACCGGATTGATCTGGTTTAAACCGGATAAAACCGGATTGAACCGGTTTAAACCGGCTTAAAACAGATAGAACCGGATAGAACCGGTTTAAACCGGATAGACCCGGCTAGAACTGGTTTAAATCGGATAAAACCGGATTGAACCGGTTTAAACCGGTTTTAAAGCGGATAAAACCGGATTGAACTGGTATAAACCGGTTTAAACTGGAGAAAACCGGATTGAAGAGGTTTAAACCGGATAAAACAGGATTGACCCGGTTTAAACCGGTTTAAACCGGATAAAACCGGATTGAACCGGTTCAAACTGGTTTAAACCGGATAAAACCAAATTGAACCAGTTTAAATCAGATAAAATCAGATTGAACTGGTTTAAAACGTATAAAATCGGATTGAACCAGTTTAAACCCTTTTAAACAAGATGGAAACGAATAGAACCAGTTTAAACTGGATAAAACCGGATTGAACTCGTTTAACTGGTTAAAACAGGATAAACAGGATAGAACGGTTTAAACCAATTTAAACAGGATAGAACCAGATAGAACCGGTTTAAAATAGATAAAACCGGATTGAACCGGTTTAAACCGGTTTAAACCGGATAAAACCGGATTGAAACGGTTCAAACTGGTTTAAACCGGATAAAACTGGATTAAACCATTTTAAAGCAGTTTAAAACGGATAAAACCAGATTGAACCGGTTTAATCCGATTAAAACCGGATTGAACTGGTTTAAACTGGTCTAAACCGGATAAAACTGGTTTAAACGGATAAAACCAGATTGAACCGGATTAAACCAGATAAAACCGGATTGAACTGGTTTAAACTGGTTTCAACCGGATAGAAACGGATAGAACCGGTTTAAACTGGATAAAACAGGATTGAACCGGTTTAAACCGGATAAAACCGGATTGAACCGTTTCAAACCGGTTTTAACTGGATAAAACCGGGATGAACAGGTTTAAACCGGATAAAACCGGGCTGAACCGGTTTAAAACAGATAAAATCGGATTGAACCGTTTCAAACCTGTTTAAACCGGATAAAACCGGATTGAACCGGTTTAAACTGGATAAAACCGGATTGAACCGGTTTAAACTGGTTTCAACCGGATAGAACCGGATAGAACCGGTTTAAACTGGATAAAACCGGATTGAACCGGCTTAAACCGGTTTAAACCGGAGAAAACCGGATTGAACCGGTTCAAACTGGTTTAGACCGGATCAAACCAGATTGAACCGGTTTAAACCGGATAAAACCGGATTGAACCGGCTTAAACCGGTTTGAACCGGATAAAACCGGATTGAACCGGTTCAAACCGGTTGAAACCGGATAAAACCGGATTGAACCGTTTCAAACCAGTTGAAACTGGATAAAACCGGAATGAACTGGTTTAAACCGGTTTAAAACGGATAGAACCGGATAGAAACGGTATAAACCGGATAAAACCGGATTGAACCGGTGTAAACCGGTTGAAACCGGATAAAAACGGATTGAAAGGGTTTAAACCGGTTTAAGCTGGATAAAACCGGAATGAACCGGCTTAAACAGGTCTAAACTGGATAAAACCCGATTGAGCAGGCTTAAACTGGTATAAACAGCATAGAACCGGTTTAAACCGGATAAAACCGGATTGAACTGGTCTAAACCGGACAAAACCGGATTGAACTGGTTTCAAACGGTTTAATCCGGATAAAACAAGATTGAACCGGTTTAAAACGGATAAAACCGGATTGAACCAGCTTAAACCGGTTTAAACCGGATAAAACTGGGTTGAATTGGTTTAAACAGGATGAAATCGGATTGAACAGGTTTAAATCGGTTTAAACCGTATAGAACTGGGTAAAACCGGTTGAAACCGGATAAAACCGGAATGAAACGGTTTAAACCGGTTTAAACTGGATAAAACCGGATTGAACCTGTTTAAACCGGTTTAAACTGGAGAAAACCGGATTGAACAGGTTTAAACTGGATAAAACCGGAATGACCCGGTTTAAACCGGTTTAAACCGGATAAAACCGGATTGAACCGGTTCAAACCGGTTTAAACCGGATAAAACTAAATTGACCCAGTTTAAACCGGATAAAATCAAATTGAACCGGTTTAAAACGGATAAAACCGGATTGAACCAGGTTAAACCCGTTTAAACCAGATGGAAACGAATTGAACCGGTTTAAACCGGATAAAACCGGATTGAACTGGTTTAACGGGTTAAAACAGGATAGAACAGGATAGAACCAGTTTAAACCGATTTAAACAGGACAGAACCGGATAAAACGAGATAAAACCGGATTGAAACGGTTCAAACTGGTTTAAACCAGATAAAACCGGATTAAACCGTTTTAAAGCAGTGTAAACCGGATAAAACCAGATTGAACCGGTTTAAGCCGATTAAAACCGTATTGAACTGGTTTAAACTGGTCTAAACCGGATGAAACCGGTTTAAACCGGATAAAACCAGATTGAACCGGTTTAAACCAGATAAAACCGGATTGAACTGGTTTAAACTGGTTTCAACCTGATAGAACCGGATATAACCGGTTTAAACTGGATAAAACAGGATTGAACCGGTTTAAACCGGATAAAACCGGATTGAACCGTTTCAAACCGGTTTTAACCGGATAAAACCGGAATGAACCGGTTTAAACCGGATAAAACCGGACGGAACCGGTTTAAACCGGATAAAACCGGATTGAACAGTTTCAAACCTGTTTAAAACGGATTAAACCGGATTGAACCGGTTTAAACCGGATATAATCGGATTGAACCGGTTTAAACTCGATTCAACCGGATAGAACCGGATAGAACCGGTTTAAACTGGATAAAACCGGATTGAACCGGCTTAAACCGGTTTAAACCGGATAAAACCGGATTGAACCGTTTCAAACCGGTTGAAACCGGATAAAACCGGATTGAACCGTTTCAAACCGGTTGAAACCGGATAAAACCGGAATGAACTGGTTTAAACCGGTTTAAAACGGATAGAACCGGATAGAAACGGTATAAACCGGATAAAACCGGATTGAACCGGTGTAAACCGGTTGAAACCGGATAAAAACGGATTGAAAGGGTTTAAACCGGTTTAAGCTGGATAAAACCGGAATGAACCGGCTTAAACAGGTCTAAACTGGATAAAACCCGATTGAACAGGCTTAAACTGGTATAAACAGCATAGAACCGGTTTAAACCGGATAAAACCGGATTGAACTGGTCTAAACCGGACAAAACCGGATTGAACTGGTTTCAAACGGTTTAAGCCGGATAAAACCGGATTAAACCGGTTTAAACTGGATAGAACCGGATATAACTGGTTGAAACTGGATAAAACCGGACTGAACCGGTTTAAATCAGTTTAAACTGGATAAAACCGGTTTGAAGCGGATTAAACCAGTTTATACTGGATAAACCGGATTGAATCGGTTAAAACCGGTTTAAACAGGATAAAACCAGATTGAACCGGTTTAAACCGGTTTCAACCGGATAAAACCGGATGGAACCAGTTTAAACCGGATAAAACCGGATTGAACCGGTTTAAACCGGTTCAAACCGGATAAAACCAGATTGAAACAGTTTAAACCGGATAGAACCGGATAGAACCGGTTTAAACCGGATAAAACTGGATTGAACCGGTTTAAACCGGTTTAAAGCGGATAAAACCGGATTGAACTGGTTTACACCGGATAAAACCGGATTGAACCGGTTTAAACTGGTTTCAACCGGACAGAACCGGATTGAACCCGTTTAAACAGGATAAAACCGGATTGAACCTGTCTAAACCGGTTTAAACTGGAGAAAACCGGATTGAACAGGTTTAAACTGGATAAAACCGGATTGACCCAGTTTAAACCAGTTTAAACCGGATAAAACCGGATTGAACCGGTTCAAACCGGTTTAAACCAGATAAAACCAAATTGAAACTGTTTAAACCGGATAAAATCAGATTGAACCAGTTTAAAACGGATAAAACCGGATTGAACCAGTTTAAACCCGTTTAAACCAGATGCAAACGGATAGAACCGGTTTAAACCGGATAAAACCGGATTGAACTGGTTTAATCCAGTTAAAACAGGATAGAACAGGATAGAACCAGTTTAATCCGATTTAAAAAGGATAGAACCGGACAGAACCGGTCTAAACGAGATAAAACCGGATTGAACTGGTTTAAACCGGTTAAAACCAGATAAAACCGATTGAACCAGTTTAAAACCGGTTTAAACTGGATAAAACCGGATTGATCCGGTTTAAACCGGATAAAACCGGATTGAACCAGTTTAAACCGGCTTAAAACAGATAGAACCGGATAGAACCGGTTTAAACTGGATAGAACCGGCTAGAACCGGTTTAAATCGGATAAAACCGGATTGAACCGGTTTAAACCGGTTTAAAGCGGATAAAACCGGATTGAACTGGTATAAACCGGTTTAAACTGGAGAGAACCGGATTGAAGAGGTTTAAACCGGATAAAACCGGGATTGACCCTGTTTAAACCGGTTTAAACCGGATAAACCGGATTGAAGCGGTTCAAACCGGTTTAAATCGGATAAAACCAAATTGAACCAGTTTAAATCAGATAAAATCAGATTGAACTGGTTAAAAACGTACAAAATCGGATTGAGCCAGTTTAAACCCTTTTAAACCAGATGGAAACGAATAGAACCAGTTTAAACTGGATAAAACCGGATTGAACTGGTTTAACTGGTTAAAACAGGATAGAACAGGATAGAACCGGTTTAAACCGATTTAAACAGGATAGAACCGGATAGAACCGGTTTAAACTAGATAAAAACGGATTGAACCGGTTTAAACCGGTTTAAACCGGATAAAACCGGATTGAAACGGTTCAAACTGATTTAAACCGGATAAAACTGGATTAAACCGTTTTAAAGCGGTTTAAAACGGATAAAACCAGATTGAACCGGTTTAATCCGATTAAAACCGGATTGAACTGGTTTATACTGGTCTAAACCGGATAAAACTGGTTTAAACCGGATAAAACCAGATTGAACCGGATTAAACCAGATAAAACCGGACTGAACTGGTTTAAACTGGTTTCAACCGGATAGAACCGGATAGAACCGGTTTAAACTGGATAAAACAGGATTGAAACGGTTTAAACCGGATGAAACCGGATTGGACCGTTTCAAACCGGTTTTAACCGGATAAAACCGGAATGAACCGGTTTAAACCGGATAAAACCGTATTGAACCGGTTTAAACTGGTTTCAACCGGATAGAACTGGATAGAACCGGTTTAAACTGGATAAAACCGGATTGAACCGGCTTAAACCAGTTTAAACCGGATAAAACCGGATTGAACCGGTTCAAACTGGTTTAAACCGGAACAAACCAGATTGAACCGGTTTAAACTGGATAAAACCGGATTGACCAGCTTAAACCGGTTTAACCGGATAAAACCGGATTGAACCGGTTCAAACCGGTTGAAACCGGATAAAACCGGATTGAACCGTTTCAAACCGGTTGAAACCGGATAAAACCGGAATGAACTGTTTTAAACCGGTTTAAAACGGATAGAACCGGATAGAAACGGTATAAACCGGATAAAACCGGATTGAACCGGTGTAAACCGGTTGAAACCGGATAAAAACGGATTGAAAGTGTTTAAACCGGTTTAAGCTGGATAAAACCGGAATGAACCGGCTTAAACTGGTCTAAACTGGATAAAATCCGATTGAACAGGCTTAAACTGGTATAAACAGCATAGAACCGGTTTAAACCGGATAAAACCGGATTGAACTGGTCTAAACCGGACAAAACCGGATTGAACTGGTTTCAAACGGTTTAAACCGGATAAAACAAGATTGAACCGGTTTAAACCGGATAAAACCGGAATGAACTGGTTTAAACTGTTTCAAACCGGAAAAAACGGATTGAACCGGTTTAAACTGGTTAAAACTGATTGAACCGGGTTAAACCGGTTTAAACCGGATAAAACCGGATTGAACTGGTGTAAACCGGATAAAACCGGATTGAACCGGTTTAAACCGGTTTCAACCGGATAGAACTGGATAGAACCCGTTTAAACCGGATAAAACCGGATTGAAGCGGTTTAAACTGGTTAAAACCGGATAAAACCAGATTGAAACGGTTTAAACCTGATTGAAATGGCTTAAACCGGATAAAAG
Organism: Cynocephalus volans; assembly: GCF_027409185.1. Taxonomy (NCBI): domain Eukaryota; kingdom Metazoa; phylum Chordata; class Mammalia; order Dermoptera; family Cynocephalidae; genus Cynocephalus; species Cynocephalus volans. The sequence continues at coordinate 47,886 of NW_026902421.1, read as the reverse complement.
TGGAATGAACTAGTTTAAACCGGTTTAAACCGGAAAAAAACGGATTGAACCGGTTTAAACTGGATAAAACCGGATAGAACCGGTTTAATCCGGTTTAAACCAGATAAAAACCGATTGAACCGGTTTAAACCGGTTTAAACCGGATAAAACCGGATTGAAGCGGTTTAAACCGGATAAAACCGGATTGAACCGGTTTAAACCGGCTTAAACCAGATACAACCGGGTAGAACCGGTTTAAAACGGATAAAACTGGATTGAACCGGTTTAAACCGGTTTAAAGCGGATAAAACCGGATTGAACTGGTATAAACCGGTTTAAACCGGATAGAACCGGATAGAACCGGTTTAAACCGGATAAAACTGGATTGAAGCGGTTTAAACCGGATAAAACCAGATTGAACCAGGTTAAGCCGATTAAAACCGGATTGAACTGGTTTAAACCGGTCTAAATCGGATAAAACCGGTTTAAACCGGATAAAACCAGATTGAACTGGTTTAAACCAGATAAAACCGGATTGAACCGGTTCAAACCGGTTTAAACCGGATAAAACCGGAGTGAACAGGTTTAAACCGTATAAAAACGCATTGAACCTGTTTAAACCGGATAAAACTGGATTGAACCGTTTCAAACCGGTTTTAAACAGATAAAACCGGAATGAACCGGTTTTAAACTGGATAAAACCGGATTGAACCAGTTTAAACCGGTTTAAACTGGATAAAACTGGATTGATCTGGTTTAAACCGGATAAAACTGCATTGAACCGGTTTAAACCGGTTTTAAAGCGGATAAAACCGGATTGAACTGGTATAAACCGGTTTAAACTGGAGAAAACCGGATTGAAGAGGTTTAAACCGGATAAAACCGGATTGACCCGGTTTAAACCGGTTTAAACCGGATAAAACCGGATTGAACCGGTTCAAACCGGTTTAAACCGGATAAAACCAAATTGAACCAGTTTAAATCAGATAAAATCAGATTGAACTGGTTTAAAACGTATAAAATCGGATTGAACCAGTTTAAACCCTTTTAAACCAGATGGAAACGAATAGAACCAGTTTAAACTGGATAAAACCGGATTGAACTGGTTTAACTGGTTAAAACAGGATAGAACAGGATAGAACCAGTTTAAACCGATTTAAACAGGATAGAACCAGATAGAACCGGTTTAAAATAGATAAAACCGGATTGAACCGGTTTAAACCGGTTTAAACCTGATAAAACCGGATTGAAACCGTTCAAACTGGTTTAAACCGGATAAAACTGGATTAAACCGTTTTAAAGCGGTTTAAAACGGATAAAACCAGATTGAACCGGTTTAATCCGATTAAAACCGGATTGAACTGGTTTAAACTGGTCTAAACCGGATAAAACTGGTTTAAACCGGATAAAACCAGATTGAACCGGATTAAACCAGATAAAACCGGATTGAACTGGTTTAAACTGGTTTCAACCGGATAGAAACGGATAGAACCGGTTTAAACTGGATAAAACAGGATTGAACCGGTTTAAACCGGATAAAACCGGATTGAACCGTTTCAAACCGGTTTTAACCGGATAAAACCGGGATGAACCGGTTTAAACCGGATAAAACCGGACTGAACCGGTTTTAAACCGGATAAAACCGGATTGAACCGTTTCAAACCTGTTTAAACCGGATAAAACCGGATTGAACCGGTTTAAACTGGATAAAACCGGATTGAACCGGTTTAAACTGGTTTCAACCGGATAGAACCGGATAGAACCGGTTTAAACTGGATAAAACCGGATTGAACCGGCTTAAACCGGTTTAAACCGGAGAAAACCGGATTGAACCGGTTCAAACTGGTTTAGACCGGATCAAACCAGATTGAACCGGTTTAAACCGGATAAAACCGGATTGAACCGGCTTAAACCGGTTTGAACCGTATAAAACCGGATTGAACCGGTTCAAACCGGTTGAAACCGGATAAAACCGGATTGAACCGTTTCAAACCAGTTGAAACTGGATAAAACCGGAATGAACTGGTTTAAACCGGTTTAAAACGGATAGAACCGGATAGAAACGGTATAAACCGGATAAAACCGGATTGAACCGGTGTAAACCGGTTGAAACCGGATAAAAACGGATTGAAAGTGTTTAAACCGGTTTAAGCTGGATAAAACCGGAATGAACCGGCTTAAACAGGTCTAAACTGGATAAAACCCGATTGAACAGGCTTAAACTGGTATAAACAGCATAGAACCGGTTTAAACCGGATAAAACCGGATTGAACTGGTCTAAACCGGACAAAACCGGATTGAACTGGTTTCAAACGGTTTAATCCGGATAAAACAAGATTGAACCGGTTTAAAACGGATAAAACCGGATTGAACCAGCTTAAACCGGTTTAAACCGGATAAAACTGGGTTGAATTGGTTTAAACAGGATGAAATCAGATTGAACAGGTTTAAATCGGTTTAAACCGTATAGAACTGGGTAAAAACAGTTGAAACCGGATAAAACCGGAATGAACCGGTTTAAACCGGATAAAACCGGATTGAACCAGTTTAAACCGGTTCAAACTGGATAAAACCGGATTGATCTGGTTTAAACCGGATAAAACCGGATTGAACCGGTTTAAACCGGCTTAAAACAGATAGAACCGGATAGAACCGGTTTAAACCGGATAGACCCGGCTAGAACTGGTTTAAATAGGATAAAACCGGATTGAACCGGTTTAAACCGGTTTAAAGCGGATAAAACCGGATTGAACTGGTATAAACCGGTTTAAACTGGAGAAAACCGGATTGAAGAGGTTTAAACCGGATAAAACAGGATTGACCCGGTTTAAACCGGTTTAAACCGGATAAAACCGGATTGAACCGGTTCAAACTGGTTTAAACCGGATAAAACCAAATTGAACCAGTTTAAATCAGATAAAATCAGATTGAACTGGTTTAAAACGTATAAAATCGGATTGAACCAGTTTAAACCCTTTTAAACAAGATGGAAACGAATAGAACCAGTTTAAACTGGATAAAACCGGATTGAACTCGTTTAACTGGTTAAAACAGGATAGAACAGGATAGAACCGGTTTAAACCAATTTAAACAGGATAGAACCAGATAGAACCGGTTTAAAATAGATAAAACCGGATTGAACCGGTTTAAACCGGTTTAAACCGGATAAAACCGGATTGAAACGGTTCAAACTGGTTTAAACCGGATAAAACTGGATTAAACCATTTTAAAGCAGTTTAAAACGGATAAAACCAGATTGAACCGGTTTAATCCGATTAAAACCGGATTGAACTGGTTTAAACTGGTCTAAACCGGATAAAACTGGTTTAAACCGGATAAAACCAGATTGAACCGGATTAAACCAGATAAAACCGGATTGAACTGGTTTAAACTGGTTTCAACCGGATAGAAACGGATAGAACCGGTTTAAACTGGATAAAACAGGATTGAACCGGTTTAAACCGGATAAAACCGGATTGAACCGTTTCAAACCGGTTTTAACTGGATAAAACCGGGATGAACAGGTTTAAACCGGATAAAACCGGGCTGAACCGGTTTAAAACAGATAAAATCGGATTGAACCGTTTCAAACCTGTTTAAACCGGATAAAACCGGATTGAACCGGTTTAAACTGGATAAAACCGGATTGAACCGGTTTAAACTGGTTTCAACCGGATAGAACCGGATAGAACCGGTTTAAACTGGATAAAACCGGATTGAACCGGCTTAAACCGGTTTAAACCGGAGAAAACCGGATTGAACCGGTTCAAACTGGTTTAGACCGGATCAAACCAGATTGAACAGGTTTAAACCGGATAAAACCGGATTGAACCGGCTTAAACCGGTTTGAACCGGATAAAACCGGATTGAACCGGTTCACACCGGTTGAAACCGGATAAAACCGGATTGAACCGTTTCAAACCAGTTGAAACTGGATAAAACCGGAATGAACTGGTTTAAACCGGTTTAAAACGGATAGAACCGGATAGAAACGGTATAAACCGGATAAAACCGGATTGAACCGGTGTAAACCGGCTGAAACCGGATAAAAACGGATTGAAAGGGTTTAAACCGGTTTAAGCTGGATAAAACCGGAATGAACCGGCTTAAACAGGTCTAAACTGGATAAAACCCGATTGAGCAGGCTTAAACTGGTATAAACAGCATAGAACCGGTTTAAACCGGATAAAACCGGATTGAACTGGTCTAAACCGGACAAAACCGGATTGAACTGGTTTCAAACGGTTTAATCCGGATAAAACAAGATTGAACCGGTTTAAAACGGATAAAACCGGATTGAACCAGCTTAAACCGGTTTAAACCGGATAAAACTGGGTTGAATTGGTTTAAACAGGATGAAATCGGATTGAACAGGTTTAAATCGGTTTAAACCGTATAGAACTGGGTAAAACCGGTTGAAACCGGATAAAAACGGAATGAAACGGTTTAAACCGGTTTAAACTGGATAAAACCGGATTGAACCTGTTTAAACCGGTTTAAACTGGAGAAAACCGGATTGAACAGGTTTAAACTGGATAAAACCGGAATGACCCGGTTTAAACCGGTTTAAACCGGATAAAACCGGATTGAACCGGTTCAAACCGGTTTAAACCGGATAAAACCAAATTGACCCAGTTTAAACCGGATAAAATCAAATTGAACCGGTTTAAAACGGATAAAACCGGATTGAACCAGGTTAAACCCGTTTAAACCAGATGGAAACGAATTGAACCGGTTTAAACCGGATAAAACCGGATTGAACTGGTTTAACGGGTTAAAACAGGATAGAACAGGATAGAACCAGTTTAAACCGATTTAAACAGGACAGAACCGGATAAAACGAGATAAAACCGGATTGAAACGGTTCAAACTGGTTTAAACCAGATAAAACCGGATTAAACCGTTTTAAAGCGGTGTAAACCGGATAAAACCAGATTGAACCGGTTTAAGCCGATTAAAACCGTATTGAACTGGTTTAAACTGGTCTAAACCGGATGAAACCGGTTTAAACCGGATAAAACCAGATTGAACCGGTTTAAACCAGATAAAACCGGATTGAACTGGTTTAAACTGGTTTCAACCTGATAGAACCGGATAGAACCGGTTTAAACTGGATAAAACAGGATTGAACCGGTTTAAACCGGATAAAACCGGATTGAACCGTTTCAAACCGGTTTTAACCGGATAAAACCGGAATGAACCGGTTTAAACCGGATAAAACCGGAATGAACCGGTTTAAACCGGATAAAACCGGACGGAACCGGTTTAAACCGGATAAAACCGGATTGAACAGTTTCAAACCTGTTTAAAACGGATTAAACCGGATTGAACCGGTTTAAACCGGATATAATCGGATTGAACCGGTTTAAACTCGATTCAACCGGATAGAACCGGATAGAACCGGTTTAAACTGGATAAAACCGGATTGAACCGGCTTAAACCGGTTTAAACCGGATAAAACCGGATTGAACCGTTTCAAACCGGTTGAAACCGGATAAAACCGGATTGAACCGTTTCAAACCGGTTGAAACCGGATAAAACCGGAATGAACTGGTTTAAACCGGTTTAAAACGGATAGAACCGGATAGAAACGGTATAAACCGGATAAAACCGGATTGAACCGGTGTAAACCGGTTGAAACCGGATAAAAACGGATTGAAAGGGTTTAAACCGGTTTAAGCTGGATAAAACCGGAATGAACCGGCTTAAACAGGTCTAAACTGGATAAAACCCGATTGAACAGGCTTAAACTGGTATAAACAGCATAGAACCGGTTTAAACCGGATAAAACCGGACTGAACTGGTCTAAACCGGACAAAACCGGATTGAACTGGTTTCAAACGGTTTAAGCCGGATAAAACCGGATTAAACCGGTTTAAACTGGATAGAACCGGATATAACTGGTTGAAACTGGATAAAACCGGACTGAACCGGTTTAAATCAGTTTAAACTGGATAAAACCGGTTTGAAGCGGATTAAACCAGTTTATACTGGATAAACCGGATTGAATCGGTTAAAACCGGTTTAAACAGGATAAAACCAGATTGAACCGGTTTAAACCGGTTTCAACCGGATAAAACCGGATGGAACCAGTTTAAACCGGATAAAACCGGATTGAACCGGTTTAAACCGGTTCAAACCGGATAAAACCAGATTGAAACAGTTTAAACCGGATAGAACCGGATAGAACCGGTTTAAACCGGATAAAACTGGATTGAACCGGTTTAAACCGGTTTAAAGCGGATAAAACCGGATTGAACTGGTTTACACCGGATAAAACCGGATTGAACCGGTTTAAACTGGTTTCAACCGGATAGAACCGGATTGAACCCGTTTAAACAGGATAAAACCGGATTGAACCTGTCTAAACCGGTTTAAACTGGAGAAAACCGGATTGAACAGGTTTAAACTGGATAAAACCGGATTGACCCAGTTTAAACCAGTTTAAACCGGATAAAACCGGATTGAACCGGTTCAAACCGGTTTAAACCAGATAAAACCAAATTGAAACTGTTTAAACCGGATAAAATCAGATTGAACCAGTTTAAAACGGATAAAACCGGATTGAACCAGTTTAAACCCGTTTAAACCAGATGCAAACGGATAGAACCGGTTTAAACCGGATAAAACCGGATTGAACTGGTTTAATCCAGTTAAAACAGGATAGAACAGGATAGAACCAGTTTAATCCGATTTAAAAAGGATAGAACCGGACAGAACCGGTCTAAACGAGATAAAACCGGATTGAACTGGTTTAAACCGGTTTAAACCAGATAAAACCGATTGAACCAGTTTAAACCGGTTTAAACTGGAGAATAACCGGATTGATCCGGTTTAAACCGGATAAAACCGGATTGAACCGGTTTAAACCGGCTTAAAACAGATAGAACCGGATAGAACCGGTTTAAACTGGATAGAACCGGCTAGAACCGGTTTAAATCGGATAAAACCGGATTGAACCGGTTTAAACCGGTTTAAAGCGGATAAAACCGGATTGAACTGGTATAAACCGGTTTAAACTGGAGAGAACCGGATTGAAGAGGTTTAAACCGGATAAAACCGGATTGACCCTGTTTAAACCGGTTTAAACCGGATAAAACCGGATTGAAGCGGTTCAAACCGGTTTAAATCGGATAAAACCAAATTGAACCAGTTTAAATCAGATAAAATCAGATTGAACTGGTTAAAAACGTACAAAATCGGATTGAGCCAGTTTAAACCCTTTTAAACCAGATGGAAACGAATAGAACCAGTTTAAACTGGATAAAACCGGATTGAACTGGTTTAACTGGTTAAAACAGGATAGAACAGGATAGAACCGGTTTAAACCGATTTAAACAGGATATAACCGGATAGAACCGGTTTAAACTAGATAAAAACGGATTGAACCGGTTTAAACCGGTTTAAACCGGATAAAACCGGATTGAAACGGTTCAAACTGGTTTAAACCGGATAAAACTGGATTAAACCGTTTTAAAGCGGTTTAAAACGGATAAAACCAGATTGAACCGGTTTAATCCGATTAAAACCGAATTGAACTGGTTTATACTGGTCTAAACCGGATAAAACTGGTTTAAACCGGATAAAACCAGATTGAACCGGATTAAACCAGATAAAACCGGACTGAACTGGTTTAAACTGGTTTCAACCGGATAGAACCGGATAGAACCGGTTTAAACTGGATAAAACAGGATTGAAACGGTTTAAACCGGATGAAACCGGATTGGACCGTTTCAAACCGGTTTTAACGGGATAAAACCGGAATGAACCGGTTTAAACCGGATAAAACCGTATTGAACCGGTTTAAACTGGTTTCAACCGGATAGAACTGGATAGAACCGGTTTAAACTGGATAAAACCGGATTGAACCGGCTTAAACCAGTTTAAACCGGATAAAACCGGATTGAACCGGTTCAAACTGGTTTAAACCGGAACAAACCAGATTGAACCGGTTTAAACCGGATAAAACCGGATTGACCAGCTTAAACCGGTTTAAACCGGATAAAACCGGATTGAACCGGCTTAAACCGGTTTAACCGGATAAAACCGGATTGAACCGGTTCAAACCGGGTGAAACCGGATAAAACCGGATTGAACCGTTTCAAACCGGTTGAAACCGGATAAAACCGGAATGAACTGTTTTAAACCGGTTTAAAACGGATAGAACCGGATAGAAACGGTATAAACCGGATAAAACCGGATTGAACCGGTGTAAACCGGTTGAAACCGGATAAAAACGGATTGAAAGTGTTTAAACCGGTTTAAGCTGGATAAAACCGGAATGAACCGGCTTAAACTGGTCTAAACTGGATAAAATCCGATTGAACAGGCTTAAACTGGTATAAACAGCATAGAACCGGTTTAAACCGGATAAAACCGGAATGAACTGGTTTAAACTGTTTCAAACCGGAAAAAACGGATTGAACCGGTTTAAACTGGTTAAAACTGATTGAACCGGGTTAAACCGGTTTAAACCGGATAAAACCAGATTGTACTGGTTTAAACCGGATAAAAACGGATAGAACCGGTTTAAACCGGTTTAAACCAGATTGAACCGGATAGGACCGGTTTAAAACGTTTAAAACCGGATTGAACCGGTTCAAACCAGATAGAACCGGATAGAACCGGTTTAAACCGGATAAAACCGGATTGAACTGGTGTAAACCGGATAAAACCGGATTGAACCGGTTTAAACCGGTTTCAACCGGATAGAACTGGATAGAACCCGTTTAAACCGGATAAAACCGGATTGAAGCGGTTTAAACTGGTTAAAACCGGATAAAACCAGATTGAAACGGTTTAAACCTGATTGAAATGGCTTAAACCGGATAAAAGTGGAATGAACTAGTTTAAACCGGTTTAAACCGGAAAAAACGGATTGAACCGGTTTAAACTGGATAAAACCGGATAGAACCGGTTTAATCCGGTTTAAACCAGATAAAAACCGATTGAACCGGTTTAAACCGGTTTAAACCGGATAAAACCGGATTGAAGCGGTTTAAACCGGTTTAAACCGGATAGAACCGGTTTAAACCGGATAAAACTGGACTGAACCATTTTAAACCGGTTTAAACCGGATAAAACCGGATTGATTCGGTTTAAACCGGATAAAACCGGATTGAACCGGTTTAAACCGGCTTAAACCAGATAGAACCGGGTAGAACCGGTTTAAAACGGATAAAACTGGATTGAACCGGTTTAAACCGGTTTAAAGCGGATAAAACCGGATTGAACTGGTATAAACCGGTTTAAACCAGATAGAACCGGATAGAACCGGTTTAAACCGGATAAAACTGGATTGAAGCGGTTTAAACCGGATAAAACCAGATTGAACCAGTTTAAGCCGATTAAAACCGGATTGAACTGGTTTAAACCGGTCTAAATCGGATAAAACCGGTTTAAACCGGATAAAACCAGATTGAACTGGTTTAAACCAGATAAAACCGGATTGAACCGGTTCAAACCGGTTTAAACCGGATAAAACCGGAGTGAACAGGTTTAAACCGTATAAAAACGCATTGAACCTGTTTAAACCGGATAAAACTGGATTGAACCGTTTCAAACCAGTTTTAAACAGATAAAACCGGAATGAACCGGTTTAAACTGGATAAAACCGGATTGAACCAGTTTAAACCGGTTTAAACTGGATAAAACCGGATTGATCTGGTTTAAACCGGATAAAACTGCATTGAACTGGTTTAAACCGGTTTAAAGCGGATAAAACCGGATTGAACTGGTATAAACCGGTTTAAACTGGAGAAAACCGGATTGAAGAGGTTTAAACCGGATAAAACCGGATTGACCCGGTTTAAACCGGTTTAAACCGGATAAAACCGGATTGAACCGGTTCAAACCGGTTTAAACCGGATAAAACCAAATTGAACCAGTTTAAATCAGATAAAATCAGATTGAACTGGTTTAAAACGTATAAAATCGGATTGAACCAGTTTAAACCCTTTTAAACCAGATGGAAACGAATAGAACCAGTTTAAACTGGATAAAACCGGATTGAACTGGTTTAACTGGTTAAAACAGGATAGAACAGGATAGAACCAGTTTAAACCGATTTAAACAGGATAGAACCGGATAGAACCGGTTTAAAATAGATAAAACCGGATTGAACCGGTTTAAACCGGTTTAAACCTGATAAAACCGGATTGAAACCGTTCAAACTGGTTTAAACCGGATAAAACTGGATTAAACCGTTTTAAAGCGGTTTAAAACGGATAAAACCAGATTGAACCGGTTTAATCCGATTAAAACCGGATTGAACTGGTTTAAACTGGTCTAAACCGGATAAAACTGGTTTAAACCGGATAAAACCAGATTGAACCGGATTAAACCAGATAAAACCGGATTGAACTGGTTTAAACTGGTTTCAACCGGATAGAAACGGATAGAACCGGTTTAAACTGGATAAAACAGGATTGAACCGGTTTAAACCGGATAAAACCGGATTGAACCGTTTCAAACCGGTTTTAACCGGATAAAACCGGGATGAACCGGTTTAAACCGGATAAAACCGGACTGAACCGGTTTAAACCGGATAAAACCGGATTGAACCGTTTCAAACCTGTTTAAACCGGATAAAACCGGATTGAACCGGTTTAAACTGGATAAAACCGGATTGAACCGGTTTAAACTGGTTTCAACCGGATAGAACCGGATAGAACCGGTTTAAACTGGATAAAACCGGATTGAACCGGCTTAAACCGGTTTAAACCGGAGAAAACCGGATTGAACCGGTTCAAACTGGTTTAGACCGGATCAAACCAGATTGAACCGGTTTAAACCGGATAAAACCGGATTGAACCGGCTTAAACCGGTTTGAACCGGATAAAACCGGATTGAACCGGTTCAAACCGGTTGAAACCGGATAAAACCGGATTGAACCGTTTCAAACCAGTTGAAACTGGATAAAACCGGAATGAACTGGTTTAAACCGGTTTAAAACGGATAGAACCGGATAGAAACGGTATAAACCGGATAAAACCGGATTGAACCGGTGTAAACCGGTTGAAACCGGATAAAAACGGATTGAAAGGGTTTAAACCGGTTTAAGCTGGATAAAACCGGAATGAACCGGCTTAAACAGGTCTAAACTGGATAAAACCCGATTGAACAGGCTTAAACTGGTATAAACAGCATAGAACCGGTTTAAACCGGATAAAACCGGATTGAACTGGTCTAAACCGGACAAAACCGGATTGAACTGGTTTCAAACGGTTTAATCCGGATAAAACAAGATTGAACCGGTTTAAAACGGATAAAACCGGATTGAACCAGCTTAAACCGGTTTAAACCGGATAAAACTGGGTTGAATTGGTTTAAACAGGATGAAATCAGATTGAACAGGTTTAAATCGGTTTAAACCGTATAGAACTGGGTAAAACCAGTTGAAACCGGATAAAACCGGAATGAAATGGTTTAAACCGGTTTAAACCGTTTAAAACCGGATTGAACTGGTTTAAACCGGTTTAAACCGGTTCAAACGGGATGAAACCGGAATGAACCGGTTTAAACCGTATAAAACCGGATTGAACCGGTTTAAACCGGTTTCAACTGGATAGAACCAGATAGAACCGGTTTAAACTGGATAAAAGCGGATTGAACTGTTTAAAGCTGGTTAAAACCGGTTCAAACGGGATGGAACCGGAATGAACCGGTTTAAACCGTATAAAACCGGATTGAACCGGTTTAAACCGGTCTCAACCGGATAGAACCAGATAGAACCGGTTCAAACCGGTTTAAACCGGATAAAACCGGAATGAACTGGTTTAAACCGGGTTCAAACGGATAGAACTGGATAGAAACGGTATAAACCGGATAAAACCAGATTGAACCGGTGTAAACTGGTTGAAACCGGATAAAAACGGATTGAAAGGGTTTAAACCGGTTTAAACTGGATAAAACCGGAATGAACTGGATTAAACAGGTCTAAACCGGATAAAACCCGATTGAACAGGCTTAAACTGGTATAAATAGCATAGAACCGGTTTAAACCGGATAAAACCGGATGGAACTGGTCTAAACCGGACAAAACCGGATTGAACTGGTTTCAAACGGTTTAATCCGGATGAAACAAGATTGAACCGGTTTAAAACGGATAAAACTGGATTGATACAGCTTAAACCGGTTTAAACCGGATAAAACTGGGTTGAATTGGTTTAAACCGGATGAAATCGGATTGAACAGGTTTAAACCGGTTTAAACCATATAGAACTGGGTAAAACCGGTTGAAACCGGATAAAACCGGAATGAAACGGTTTAAACCGGTTTAAACCGGATAGAACCGGATATAACTGGTTGAAACTGGATAAAACCGGACTGAACCGGTTTAAATCAGTTTAAACTGGATAAAACCGGATTTAAGCCGATTAAACCAGTTTATACTGGATAAACCGGATTGAATCGGTTAAAACCGGTTTAAACCGGATAAAACCAGATTGTACCGGTTTAAACCGGATAAAAACGGATAGAACCAGTTTAAACCGGTTTAAACCAGATTGAACCGGATAGAACCGGTTTAAACCGTTTAAAACCGGATTGAACTGGTTTAAACCGGTTTAAACCGGTTCAAACGGGATGAAACCGGAATGAACTGGTTTCAACCGTATAAAACCGGATTGAACCGGTTTAAACCGGTTTCAACCGGATAGAACCAGATAGAACCGGTTTAAACTGGATAAAAGCGGATTGAACTGGTTAAAGCCGGTTAAAAACGGAGAAAACAGGATGGAACTGACTTAAACCGCTTTAAACCGGAGAAAACCGGATTGAACCGGTTGTAACCGGTTTAAACCGGATATAAACGGATTGAAGCAGTTTAAACCGGTTTAAAACTGATAAAACCGGAAAGAACCGGCCTAAACCTGTTTAAACCTGATAGGACCGGTTTAAACCGGATAAAACCGGATTGAACTGGATTAAACTGGTTTAAACCGGATAGAACTGGTTTAAACTGGATAAAACCGATTGAACCGGTTTAAACCGGTTTAAACCAGATAAAACCAGATTGAACCGGTTTTAACCTGAGAAAACCGGATTGAACTGGTTTAAACCGGTTTCAACCGGATAGAACCGGATAGAACCGGATTAAACTGTATAAAACAGGATTGAACCAGCTTAAACCGGTTTAAACAGGATAAAACCGGATTGAACCGGTACAAACCGGTTTAAACCGGATAAAACCGGAGTGAACTGGTTTAAACCGGATAAAACCGGATTGAAACGGTTCAAACCAGTTTAAACCGGATAAAACCGGAATGAACTGGTTTAAACCGGATAAAACCGGACTGAACCAGTTTAAACCGGATAAAACCGGATTGAACCGTTTCAAACCGGTTTAAACCGGATTAAACCGGATTGAACCGGTTTAAACCGGATAAAACCGGATTGAACCGGTTTAAACTGGTTTCAACCGGATAGAACCGGATAGAACCTGTTTAAACTGGATAAAACCGGAATGAACTGGTTTAAACCGGATAAAACCAGATTGTACCAGTTTAAACCGGATAAAAACGGATAGAACCGGTTCAAACCGGTTTAAACCTGATAAAACCGGAATGAAGTGGTTTAAACCGGTTTAAAACGGATAGAACCGGATAGAAACGGTTTAAACCGGATAAAACCGGATTGAACTGGATTAAACCGGTTTAAAACGGATAAAACCGGTTTAAACTGGATAAAACTGATTGAACCGGGTTAAACCGGTTTAAACCGGATAAAACGAGATTGTACCGGTTTAAACCGGATAAAATTGAATAGAACCGGTTTAAACCGGTTTAAACCAGATTGAACCGGATAGAACCGGTTTAAACCGTTTAAAACCGGATTGAACCGGTTCAAACCAGATAGAACCGGATAGAACCGGTTTAAACCGGATAAAACCGGATTGAACTGGTGTAAACCGGATAAAACCGGATTGAACCGGTTTAAACCGGTTTCAACCGGATAGAACTGGATAGAACCCGTTTAAACCGGATAAAACCGGATTGAAGCGGTTTAAACTGGTTAAAACCGCATAAAACCAGATTGAAACGGTTTAAACCGGATTGAAACGGCTTAAACCGGATAAAAGTGGAATGAACTAGTTTAAACCGGTTTAAACCGGAAAAAACGGATTGAACCGGTTTAAACTGGATAAAACTGGATAGAACCGGTTTAATCCGGTTTAAACCAGATAAAAAACGATTGAACCGGTTTAAACCGGTTTAAACCGGATAAAACCGGATTGAAGCGGTTTAAACCGGTTTAAACCGGATTGAAGCGGTATAAACCGGTTTAAACCGGATAGAACCGGTTTAAACCGGATAAAACCGGATTGATTCGGTTTAAACCGGATAAAACCGGATTGAACCGGTTTAAACCGGCTTAAACCAGATAGAACCAGATAGAACCGGTTTAAACCGGATAAAACTGGATTGAACCGGTTTAAACCGGTTTAAAGCGGATAAAACCGCATTGAACTGGTATAAAACGGTTTAAACCGGATAGAACCGGATAGAACCGGTTTAAACCGGATAAAACCGGATTGAAGCGGTTTAAACCGGTTTAAACCGGATAAAACCGGATTGAAGCGGATTAAACCGTTTGAAACCGGATAGAACCGGTTTAAACCGGATAGAACCGGTTTAAACCGGATAGAACCTGTTTAAACCGGATAGAACCGGTTTAAACCGGATAGAACCCGTTTAAACAGGATTGAACCAGTTTAAACCGGTTTAAACCGGATAAAACCGGATTGAACTGGTTTAAACCGGTTTCAACTGGATAGAACCGGATAGAACCGGTTTAAACTGTATAAAACCGGATTGAACCAGCTTAAAACGGTTTAAACCGGATAAAACCGGATTGAACTGGTTTAAACCGGATAAAACTGGATTGATCCGGTTTAATTCGGTTTAAACAGGATAAAACCGGATTGAACAGGTTTATACCGGTTTAAACCAGATAAAACCGGTTTAAACGGGATAAAACCAAATTGAACCAGTTTAAACCGGATAATAACAGATTGAACCGGTTTAAGCCGGATAAAACCGGATAAAACCGGATTGAAGCGGTATAAACCGGATAAAACCGGATTGAAGCGGTTTAGACCGGTTTAAAGTGGTTAGAACCGGTTTAAAACGGATAAAACCTGATTGAACCAGTTTAAACCGGTTTAAACCGGATAAAACCGGATTGCACCTTTTTAAACCGGTTTAAACCGGATAGAAGCGGTTTAAACCGGTTTAAACCTGATAGAAGCGGTTTAAACCGGTTTAAAACGGATAGAACCGGTTTAAACCGGATAAAACCGGATTGAACAAGTTTAAACCGGATAAAACCGGATAGAACCGGTTTAAACCTGTTTAAACCGGATAAAACCGGATTGAACCGGTTTAAACTGGTTTAAACACGATAAAACCGGATTGAACAGGTTTAAACCGGTTTAAACCAGATAGAAACGAATAGAACCGGTTTAAACCAGATAGAACAGGATAGAACCGGTTTAAACCGGATAAAACCGGATTGAACCGGTTTTAACCGGTTTAAAGCGGATAAAACCGGATTGAACCAGTTTAAACCGGATAAAACCGGATTGAACCAGTTTAAACCGGTTTCAACCGGATAGAACCGGATAGGACCGGTTTAAACTGGATAAAACCGGATTGAACCTGTTTAAATCGGTTTAAACTGGAGAAAACCGGACTGAACCGGTTTAAACCGGATAAAACCGGATAGAACCGGTTTAAACCGGATAAAACCGGACTGAACCGGTTTAAACCGGATAAAACCGGATTGAACCGGTTTAAACCGGATAAAACCGGATTGAACCGGTTTAAACTGGTTTCAACCGGATAGAACCGGATAGAACCGGATTAAACTGGATAAAACCGGATTGAACCGGCTTAAACCGGTTTAAACCGGATTGAACCGGTTTAAACCGGATAAAACCGGATTGAACTGGTTCAAACTGGTTTAAACGGGATAAAACCGGATAAAACCGTTTTAAAGTGGTTTAAACTGGATAAAACCAGATTAAACCGGTTTAAGCCGATTAAAACCGGATTGAACTGGTTTAAACTGGTCTAAACCGGATAAAACCGGATACAACCGGTTTAAACTGGATAAAACCGGATTGAACCGGCTTCAACCGGTTTAAACCGGATAAAAACGGATTGAACCGGTTCAAACTGGTTTAAACCGGATCAAACCAGATTGAACCGGTTTAAACCGGAGAAAACCGGATTGAACCGGCTTAAACCGGTTTAAACCAGATAAAACAGGATTGAACCGGTTCAAACCGGTTTAAACCGGATAAAAACGGAATGAACTGGTTTAAACCGCGTTAAAACGGATAGAACTGGATAGAAACGGTATAAACCGGATAAAACCGGATTGAACCGGTGTAAACCGGTTGAAACCGGATGAAAACGGATTGAAAGGGTTTAAACCCGTTTAAACTGGATAAAACCGGAATGAACTGGATTAAACAGGTCTAAACCGGATAAAACCCGATTGAACAGGCTAAAACTGGTATAAACAGCATAGAACCGGTTTAAACCGAATAAAACCGGATTGAACTGGTTTAAACCGGATAAAACTGGATTGATCCGGTTTAATCCGGTTTAAACAGGATAAAACCGGATTGAACTGGTTTATACCGGTTTAAACCAGATATAACCGGTTTAAACGGGATAAAACCAAATTGAACCAGTTTTAAACGGATAATAACAGATTGAACCGGTTTAAGCCGGATAAAACCGGAAAAAACCGGATTGAAGCGGTTTAAACCAGATAAAACCGGATTGTAGCGGTTTAAACCTGTTTAAACCGGATAGAACCGGTTTAAAACGGATAAAACCGGATTGAACCAGTTTAAACCGGTTTAAACCGGATAATACCGGATTGAACCGGTTTAAATCGGTTTAAACCGGATAAAACCGGATTGCAGCGGTTTAAACCGGTTTAAACAGGATAGAACCGGTTTAAACCCGTTTAAACCGGATAAAACCGGATTGCACCGGTTTAAACTGGTTTAAACAGGATAAAAACGGATTGAACTGGTTCAAACCGGTTTAAACCGGATAAAACCAAATTGAACCAGTTTAAACCGGATAAAATCAAATTGAACCGGTTTAAAACGGATAAAACCGGATTGAACCAGTTTAAACCCGTTTAAACCAGATGGAAACGAATAGAACCGGTTTAAACCGGATAAAACCTGATTGAACTGGTTTAACGGGTTAAAACAGGATAGAACAGGATAGAACCAGTTTAAACCGATTTAAACAGGACAGAACCGGATAAAACGAGATAAAACCGGATTGAACCGGTTTAAACTGGTTTAAACCGGATAAAACCGGATTGAACCGGTTCAAACTGGTTTAAACCGGATAAAACCGGATTAAACAGTTTTAAAGCGGTCTAAACCGGATAAAACCAGATTGAACCGGTTTAAGCCGATTAAAACCGTATTGAACTGGTTTAAACTGTTCTAAACCGGATGAAACCGGTTTAAACCGGAAAAAAACCAGATTGAACCGGTTTAAACCAGATAAAACCGGATTGAACTGGTTTAAACTGGTTTCAACCGGATAGAACCGGATAGAACCGGTTTAAACTGGATAAAACAGGATTGAACCGGTTTAAACCGGATTGAACCGTTTCAAACCAGTTTTAACCGGATAAAACCGGAATGAACCGGTTTAAACCGGATAAAACCGGACGGAACCGGTTTAAACCGGATAAAACCGGATTGAACTGTTTCAAACCTGTTTAAACCGGATTAAACCGGATTGAACCGGTTTAAACCGGATAAAACCGGATTGAAACGGTTTAAACTGGTTTCAACCGGATAGAACCGGATAGAACCGGTTTAAACTGGATAAAACCGGATTGAACCGGCTTAAACCGGTTTAAACCGGATAAAACCGGATTGAACCGGTTCAAACTGGTTTAAACCGGATCAAACGAGATTGAACCGGTTTAAACCGGATAAAACCGGATTGAACCGGCTTAAACCGGTTTAAACCAGATAAAACCAGATTGAACCGGCTTAAACCGGTTTAAACCGGATAAAACCGGATTGAACCGGTTCAAACCGGTTGAAACCGGATAAAACCGGATTGAACCGTTTCAAACCGGTTGAAACCGGATAAAACCGGAATGAACTGGTTTAAACCGGTTTAAAACGGATAGAACCGGATAGAAACGGTATAAACCGGATAAAACCGGATTGAACCTGTGTAAACCGGTTGAAACCGGATAAAAACGAATTGAAAGGGTTTAAACCGGTTTAAGCTGGATAAAACCGGAATGAACCGGCTTAAACTGGTCTAAACTGGATAAAAACCGATTGAACAGGCTTAAACTGGTATAAACAGCATAGAACCGTTTTAAACCGGATAAAACCGGATTGAACTGGTCTAAACCGGACAAAACCGGATTGAACAGGTTTAAACCGGTTTAAATCGGATAAAACTGGGTTGAATTGGTTTAAACTGGATGAAATCGGATTGAACAGGTTTAAACCGGTTTAAACCGTATAGAACTGGGTAAAACCGGTTGAAACCGGATAAAACCGGAATGATCCGGTTTAAACCGGTTTAAACAGGATAAAACCGGATTGAACTGGTTTATACCGGTTTAAACCGGATAAAACCGGTTTAAACGGGATAAAACCAAATTGAACCAGTTTAATCCGGATAATACCAGATTGAACCGGTTTAAGCCGGATAAAACCGGATTAAACCGGTTTAAACCGGTTTAAACCGGATAGAACCGGATATAACTGGTTGAAACTGGATAAAACCGGACTGAACCGGTTTAAATCAGTTTAACCTGGATAAAACCGGATTGAAGCGGATTAAACCAGTTTATACAGGATAAACCGGATTGAATCGGTTAAAACCGGTTTAAACCGGATAAAACCAGATTGAACCGGTTTAAACCAGTTTCAACCGGATAGAACCGGATAGAACCGATTTAAACCGGATAAAACCGGATTGAAGCGGTTTAAACCGGTTCAAACCGGATAAAACCAGATTGAAACAGTTTAAACCGGATTGAACCGGTTTAAACCGGATAAAACCGGAATGAACTGGTTTAAACCGGTTTAAACAGGAAAAAACGGATTGAACCGGTTTAAACTGGTTAAAACTGATTGAACCGGTTTAAACCGGTTTAAACCGGATAAAACCAGATTGTACCGATTTAAACCGGATAAAAACGGATAGAACCGGTTTAAACCGGTTTAAACCAGATTGAACCGGATAGAACCGGTTTAAACCGTTTAAAACCGGATTGAACTGGTTTAAACCGGTTTAAACCGGATAGAACCGGATAGAACCGGTTTAAACTGGATAAAACCGGATTGAACCAGCTTAAACCAGTTTAAACTGGATAAAACCGGATTGAACTTGTTTAAACCGGATAAAACTGGATTGATCTGGTTTAATCCGGTTTAAACAGGATAAAACCGGATTGAACTGGTTTATACCAGTTTAAACCAGATAAAACCGGTTTAAACGGGATAAAACCAAATTGAACCAGTTTAAACCGGATAATAACAGATTGAACCGGTTTAAGCCAGATAAAACCGGATAAAACCGGATTGAAGCAGTTTAAACCGGATAAAACCGGATTGAAGCGGTTTAAACCGGTTTAAAGTGGTTAGAACCGGTTTAAAACGCATAAAACCTGATTGAACCAGTTTAAACCGGTTTAAACCGGATAATACCGGATTGAACCGGTTTAAACCGGATAAAACAGGATTGAAGCTGTTTAAACCGGTTTAAACCGGATAGAACCGGTTTAAACCGGTTTAAACCGGATAAAACCGGATTGCACCTTTTTAAACCGGTTTAAACCGGATAGAAGCGGTTTAAACCGGTTTAAACCGGATAGAACCGGTTTAAACCGGATAAAACCGGATTGAACAAGTTTAAACCGGATAAAACCGGATAGAAACGGTTTAAACCCGTTTAAACCGGATAAAACCGGATTGAACCGGTTTAAACTGGTTTAAACACGATAAAACCGGATTGAACCGGTTTAAACCGGTTTAAACCAGATAGAAACGGATAGAACCGGTTTAAACCAGATAGAACAGGATAGAACCGGTTTAAACCGGATAAAACCGGATTGAACCGGTTTTAATCGGTTTAAAGCGGATAAAACCGGATTGAACCAGTTTAAACCGGATAAAACCGGATTGAACCAGTTTAAACCGGTTTCAACTGGATAGAACCGGATAGGACCGGTTTAAACTGGATAAAACCGGATTGAACCTGTTTAAACCGGTTTAAACTGGAGAAAACCGGATTGAACAGGTTTAAACCGGATAAAACCGGAATGACCCGGTTTAAACCGATTTAAACCGGATAAAACCAAATTGAACCAGTTTAAACCGGATAAAATCAAATTGAACCGGTTTAAAACGGATAAAACCGGACTGAACCAGTTTAAACCCGTTTAAACCAGATGGAAATGAATTGAACCGGTTTAAACCGGATAAAACCGGATTGAACTGGTTTAACGGGTTAAAACAGGATAGAACAGGATAGAACCAGTTTAAACCGATTTAAACAGGACAGAACCGGATAAAACGAGATAAAACCGGATTGAACCGGTTCAAACTGGTTTAAACCAGATAAAACCGGATTAAACCGTTTTAAAGCGGTGTAAACCGGATAAAACCAGATTGACCGGTTTAAGCCGATTAAAACCGTATTGAACTGGTTTAAACTGGTCTAAACCGGATGAAACCGGTTTAAACCGGATAAAACCAGATTGAACCGGTTTAAACCAGATAAAACCGGATTGAACTGGTTTAAACTGGTTTCAACCTGATAGAACCGGATAGAACCGGTTTAAACTGGATAAAACAGGATTGAACCGGTTTAAACCGGATAAAACCGGATTGAACCGTTTCAAACCGGTTTTAACCGGATAAAACCGGAATGAACCGGTTTAAACCGGATAAAACCGGACGGAACCGGTTTAAACCGGATAAAACCGGATTGAACTGTTTCAAACCTGTTTAAAACGGATTAAACCGGATTGAACCGGTTTAAACCGGATAAAATCGGATTGAACCGGTTTAAACTGGATTCAACCGGATAGAACCGGATAGAACCCGTTTAAACTGGATAAAACCGGATTGAACCGGCTTAAACCGGTTTAAACTGGATAAAACCGGATTGAACCGTTTCAAACCGGTTGAAACCGGATAAAACCGGATTGAACCGTTTCAAACCGGTTGAAACCGGATAAAACCGGAATGAACTGGTTTAAACCGGTTTAAAACGGATAGAACCGGATAGAAACGGTATAAACCGGATAAAACCGGATTGAACCGGTGTAAACCGGTTGAAACCGGATAAAAACGGATTGAAAGGGTTTAAACCGGTTTAAGCTGGATAAAACCGGAATGAACCGGCTTAAACAGGTCTAAACTGGATAAAACCCGATTGAACAGGCTTAAACTGGTATAAACAGCATAGAACCGGTTTAAACCGGATAAAACCGGATTGAACTGGTCTAAACCGGACAAAACCGGATTGAACTGGTTTCAAACGTTTTAAGCCGGATAAAACCGGATTAAACCGGTTTAAACTGGATAGAAGCGGATATAACTGGTTGAAACTGGATAAAACCAGACTGAACCGGTTTAAATCAGTTTAAACTGGATAAAACCGGATTGAAGCGGATTAAACCAGTTTATACTGGATAAACCGGATTGAATCGGTTAAAACCGGTTTAAACCGGATAAAACCAGATTGAACCGGTTTAAACCGGTTTCAACCGGATAGAACCGGATAGAACCGGTTTAAACTGGATAAAGCAGGATTGAACCGGTTTAAACTGGTTTCAACCGGATAGAACCGGATAGAACCGGTTTAAACTGGATAAAACCGGATTGAACCGGCTTAAACCGGTTTAAACCGGATAAAACCGGATTGAACCGGTTCAAACTGGTTTAAACCGGAACAAACCAGATTGAACCGGTTTAAACCGGATAAAACCGGATCGAACCAGCTTAAACTGGTTTAAACCGGATAAAACCGGATTGAACCGGCTTAAACCGGTTTAACCGGATAAAACCGGATTGAACCGGTTCAAACCGGTTGAAACGGGATAAAACCGGATTGAACCGGTTCAAACCGGTTGAAAGCGGATAAAACCGGATTGAACCGTTTCAAACCGGTTGAAACCGGATAAAACCGGATAGAAACGGTATAAACCGGATAAAACCGGATTGAACCGGTGTAAACCGGTTGAAACCGGATAAAAACGGATTGAAAGGGTTTAAACCGGTTTAAGCTGGATAAAACCGGAATGAACCGGCTTAAACTGGTCTAAACTGGATAAAATCCGATTGAACAGGCTTATACTGGTATAAACAGCATAGAACCGGTTTAAACCGGATAAAACCGGATTGAACTGGTCTAAACCGGACAAAACCGGATTGAACTGGTTTCAAACGGTTTAAACCGGATAAAACAAGATTGAACCGGTTTAAACCGGATAAAACCGGAATGAACTGGTTTCAAACGGTTTAAGCCGGATAAAACCGGATTAAACCGGTTTAAACTGGATAGAACCGGATATAACTGGTTGAAACTGGATAAAACCGGACTGAACCGGGTTAAATCAGTTTAAACTGGATAAAACCGGATTGAAGCGGATTAAACCAGTTTATACTGGATAAACCGGATTGAATCGGTTAAAACCGGTTTAAACCGGATAAAACCAGATTGAACCGGTTTAAACCGGTTTCAACCGGATAGAACCGGATAGAACCGGTTTAAACCGGATAAAACCGGATTGAAGCGGTTTAAACCGGTTCAAACCGGATAAAACCAGATTGAAACAGTTTAAACCGGATTGAACCGGTTTAAACCGGATAAAACCGGAATGAACTGGTTTAAACCGGTTTAAACCAGAAAAAACGGATTGAACCGGTTTAAACTGGTTAAAACTGATTGAACCGGTTTAAACCGGTTTAAACCGGATAAAACCAGATTGAACCGGTTTAAACCGGTTTAAACCGGATAAAACCAGATTGAACCGGTTTAAACCGGTTTAAACCGGATAAAACCAGATTGTACCGGTTTAAACCGGATAAAAACGGATAGAACCGTTTTAAACCGGTTTAAACCAGATTGAACCGGATAGAACCGGTTTAAACCGTTTAAAACCGGATTGAACTGGTTTAAACCGGTTTAAACCGGTTCAAACGGGATGAAACCGGAATGAACCGGTTTAAACCGTATAAAACCGGGTTGAACCGGTTTAAACCGGTTTCAACCGGATAGAACCAAATAGAACCGGTTTAAACTGGATAAAAGCGGATTGAACTGGTTAAAGCTGGTTAAACCGGAGAAAACAGGATGGAACCGGCTTAAACCGGTTGAAACCGGAGAAAACCGGATTGAACCGGTTGTAACCGGTTTAAACCGGATATAAACGGATTGAAGCAGTTTAAACCGGTTTAAAACTGATAAAACCGGAATGAACCGGCCTAAACCTGTTTAAACCCGATAGGACCAGTTTAAACCGTATAAAACCGGATTGAACCGGTTTAAACCGGTTTCAACCGGATAGAACCAGATAGAACCGGTTCAAACCGGTTTAAACCGGATAAAACCGGAATGAACTGGTTTAAACCGGGTTCAAACGGATAGAACTGGATAGAAACGGTATAAACCGGATAAAACCAGATTGAACCGGTGTAAACCGGTTGAAACCGGATAAAAACGGATTGAAAGGGTTTAAACCGGTTTAAACTGGATAAAACCGGAATGAACTGGATTAAACAGGTCTAAACCGGATAAAACCCGATTGAACAGGCTTAAACTGGTATAAATAGCATAGAACCGGTTTAAACCGGATAAAACCAGATTGAACTGGTCTAAACCGGACAAAACTGGATTGAACTGGTTTCAAACGGTTTAATCCGGATGAAACAAGATTGAACCGGTTTAAAACGGATAAAACTGGATTGATACAGCTTAAACCGGTTTAAACCGGATAAAACTGGGTTGAATTGGTTTAAACCGGATGAAATCGGTTTGAACAGGTTTAAACCGGTTTAAACCATATAGAACTGGGTAAAACCGGTTGAAACCGGATAAAACCGGAATGAAACGGTTTAAACCGGTTTAAACAGGATAAAACCGGATTGAACTGGTTTATACCGGTTTAAACCGGATAAAACCGGTTTAAACGGGATAAAACCAAATTGAACCAGTTTAATCCGGATAATACCAGATTGAACCGGTTTAAGCCGGATAAAACCGGATTGAACCGTTTCAAACCTGTTTAAACCGGATAAAACCGGATTGAACTGGTTTAAACGGGATAAAACCGGATTGAACCGGTTTAAACTGGTTTCAACCGGATAGAACCAGATAGAACCGGTTTAAACTGGATAAAACCGGATTGAACCGGCTTAAAAAGGTTTGAACCGGATAAAACCGGATTGAACCGGTTCAAACCGGTTGAAACCGGAGAAAACCGGATTGAACCGTTTCAAACCGGTTGAAACTGGATAAAACCGGAATGAACTGGTTTAAACCGGTTTAAAACGGATAGAACCGGATAGAAACGGTATAAACCGGATAAAACCGGATTTAACCGGTGTAAACCGGTTGAAACCGGATAAAAACGGATTGAAAGGGTTTAAACCGGTTTAAGCTGGATAAAACCGGAATGAACCGGCTTAAACAGGTCTAAACTGGATAAAACCCGATTGAACAGGCTTAAACTGGTATAAACAGCATAGAACCGGTTTAAACCGGATAAAACCGGATTGAACTGGTCTTAACCGGACAAAACCGGATTGAACTGGTTTCAAACGTTTTAAACCGGATAAAACCGGTTTAAACGGGATAAAACCAAATTGAACCAGTTTAATCCAGATAATACCAGATTGAACCGGTTTAAGCCGGATAAAACCGGATTAAACCGGTTTAAACCGGTTTAAACCGGA
The DNA here is from genome assembly GCF_027409185.1 of Cynocephalus volans. Taxonomy (NCBI): domain Eukaryota; kingdom Metazoa; phylum Chordata; class Mammalia; order Dermoptera; family Cynocephalidae; genus Cynocephalus; species Cynocephalus volans. The sequence goes on along the minus strand of NW_026902421.1, from coordinate 22,925 downwards.
TAGAACCGGATATAACTGGTTGAAACTGGATAAAACCGGCCTGAACCGGTTTAAATCAGTTTAAACTGGATAAAACCGGATTTAAGCCGATTAAACCAGTTTATACTGGATAAACCGGATTGAATCGGTTAAAACCGGTTTAAACCGGATAAAACCAGATTGTACCGGTTTAAACCGGATAAAAACGGATAGAACCAGTTTAAACCGGTTTAAACCAGATTGAACCGGATAGAACCGGTTTAAACCGTTTAAAACCGGATTGAACTGGTTTAAACCGGTTTAAACCGGTTCAAACGGGATGAAACCGGAATGAACCGGTTTAAACAGTATAAAACCGGATTGAACCGGTTTAAACCGGTTTCAACCGGATAGAACCAGATAGAACCGGTTTAAACTGGATAAAAGCGGATTGAACTGGTTAAAGCTGGTTAAAGACGGAGAAAACAGGATGGAACCGGCTTAAACCGCTTTAAACCGGAGAAAACCGGATTGAACCGGTTGTAACCGGTATAAACCGGATATAAAAGGATTGAAGCAGTTTAAACCGGTTTAAAACTGATAAAACCGGAAAGAACTGGCCTAAACCTGTTTAAACCTGATAGGACCGGTTTAAACCGGATAAAACCGGATTGAACTGGATTAAACTGGTTTAAACCGGATAGAACGGGTTTAAACTGGATAAAACCGATTGAACCGGTTTAAACCGGTTTAAACCGGATAAAACCAGATTGAACCGGTTTTAATCTGAGAAAACCAAATTGAACTGGTTTAAACCGGTTTCAACCGGATAGAACCGGATAGAACCGGATTAAACTGGATAAAACCGGATTGAACCAGCTTAAACCGGTTTAAACCGGATAAATCCGAATTGAACTTGTTTATACCGGTTTAAACCGTATAAAACCGGTTTAAACGGGATAAAACCAAATTGAACCAGTTTAATCCGGATAATACCAGATTGAACCGGTTTAAGCCGGATAAAACCGGATTAAACCGGTTTAAACCGGTTTAAACTGGATAGAACCGGATATAACTGGTTGAAACTGGATAAAACCGGACTGAACCGGTTTAAATCAGTTTAAACTGGATAAAACCGGATTGAAGCGGATTAAACCAGTTTATACTGGATAAACCGGATTGAATCGGTTAAAACCGGTTTAAACCGGATAAAACCAGATTGTACCGGTTTAAACCGGATAAAAACGGATAGAACCGTTTTAAACCGGTTTAAACCAGATTGAACCGGATAGAACCGGTTTAAACCGTTTAAAACCGGATTGAACTGGTTTAAACCAGTTTAAACCGGTTCAAACGGGATGAAACCGGAATGAACCGGTTTAAACCGTATAAAACCGGATTGAACCGGTTTAAACCGGTTTCAACCGGATAGAACCAGATAGAACCGGTTTAAACTGGATAAAAGCGGATTGAACTGGTTAAAGCTGGTTAAAACCGGAGAAAACAGGATGGGACCGGCTTAAACCGGTTTAAACCGGAGAAAACCGGATTGAACCGGTTGTAACCGGTTTAAACCGGATATAAACGGATTGAAGCAGTTTAAACCAGTTTAAAACTGATAAAAACGGAATGAACCGGCCTAAACCTGTTTAAACCCGATAGGACCGGTTTAAACCGGATAAAACCGGATTGAACTGGATTAAACTGGTTTAAACCGGATAGAACTAGTTTAAACTGGATAAAACCGATTGAACCGGTTTAAACCGGTTTAAACCGGATAAAACCAGATTGAACCGGTTTTAACCTGAGAAAACCGGATTGAACTGGTTTAAACGGGTTTCAACCGGACAGAACCGGTTTAAACTGAATAAAACCGGATTGAACCAGCTTAAACCGGTTTAAACCGGATAAAACCGGATTGAACCGGTACAAACCGGTTTAAACCGGATAAAACCGGAGTGAACTGGTTTAAACCAGATGAAACCGGATTGAAACGGTTCAAACCAGTTTAAACCGGATAAAACCGGATTGAACCGTTTCAAACCGGTTTTAACCGGATAAAACCGGAATGAACCGGTTTAAACCGGATAAAACCGGATTGAACCGGTTTAAACCGGATAAAACAGGATTGAACCGGTTTAAACTGGTTTCAACCGGATAGAACCGGATAGAACCGGATTAAACTGGAGAAAACCGGATTGAACCGGCTTAAACCGGTTTAAACCGGATTGAACCGGTTTAAACCGGATAAAACCGGATTGAACCGGTTCAAACTGGTTTAAACGGGTTAAAACCGGATAAAACCGTTTTAAAGTGGTTTAAACTGGATAAAACCAGATTAAACCGGTTTAAGCCGATTAAAACCGGATTGAACTGGTTTAAACTGGTCTAAACCGGATAAAACCGGATACAACCGGTTTAAACTGGATAAAACCGGATTGAACCGGCTTCAACCGGTTTAAACCGGATAAAAACGGATTGAACCGGTTCAAACTGGTTTAAACCGGATCAAACCAGATTGAACCGGTTTAAACCGGAGAAAACCGGATTGAACCGGCTTAAACCGGTTTAAACCAGATAAAACAGGATTGAACCGGTTCAAACCGGTTTAAACCGGATAAAAACGGAATGAACTGGTTTAAACCGGGTTAAAACGGATAGAACTGGATAGAAACGGTATAAACCGGATAAAACCGGATTGAACCGGTGAAAACCGGTTGAAACCGGATAAAAACGGATTGAAAGGGTTTAAACCCGTTTAAACTGGATAAAACCGGAATGAACTGGATTAAACAGGTCTAAACCGGATAAAACCCGATTGAACAGGCTAAAACTGGTATAAACAGCATAGAACCGGTTTAAACCGAATAAAACCGGATTGAACTGGTTTAAACCGGATAAAACTGGATTGATCCGGTTTAATCCGGTTTAAACAGGATAAAACCGGATTGAACTGGTTTATACCGGTTTAAACCAGATATAACCGGTTTAAACGGGATAAAACCAAATTGAACCAGTTTAAAACGGATAATAACAGATTGAACCGGTTTAAGCCGGATAAAACCGGAAAAAACCGGATTGAAGCGGTTTAAACCAGATAAAACCGGATTGAAGCGGTTTAAACCTGTTTAAACCGGATAGAACCGGTTTAAAACGGATAAAACCGGATTGAACCAGTTTAAACCGGTTTAAACCGGATAATACCGGATTGCACCGGTTTAAACTGGTTTAAACAGGATAAAACCGGATTGAACCGGTTCAAACCGGTTTAAACCGGATAAAACCAAATTGAACCAGTTTAAACCGGATAAAATCAAATTGAACCGGTTTAAAACGGATAAAACCGGATTGAACCAGTTTAAACCCGTTTAAACCAGATGGAAACGAATAGAACCGGTTTAAACCGGATAAAACCTGATTGAACTGGTTTAACGGGTTAAAACAGGATAGAACAGGATAGAACCAGTTTAAACCGATTTAAACAGGACAGAACCGGATAAAACGAGATAAAACCGGATTGAACTGGTTTAAACTGGTTTAAACCGGATAAAACCGGATTGAACCGGTTCAAACTGGTTTAAACCGGATAAAACCGGATTAAACAGTTTTAAAGCGGTCTAAACCGGATAAAACCAGATTGAACCGGTTTAAGCCGATTAAAACCGTATTGAACTGGTTTAAACTGTTCTAAACCGGATGAAACCGGTTTAAACCGGAAAAAAACCAGATTGAACCGGTTTAAACCAGATAAAACCGGATTGAACTGGTTTAAACTGGTTTCAACCGGATAGAACCGGATAGAACCGGTTTAAACTGGATAAAACAGGATTGAACCGGTTTAAACCGGATTGAACCGTTTCAAACCAGTTTTAACCGGATAAAACCGGAATGAACCGGTTTAAACCGGATAAAACCGGACGGAACCGGTTTAAACCGGATAAAACCGGATTGAACTGTTTCAAACCTGTTTAAACCGGATTAAACCGGATTGAACCGGTTTAAACCGGATAAAACCGGATTGAAACGGTTTAAACTGGTTTCAACCGGATAGAACCGGATAGAACCGGTTTAAACTGGATAAAACCGGATTGAACCGGCTTAAACCGGTTTAAACCGGATAAAACCGGATTGAACCGGTTCAAACTGGTTTAAACCGGATCAAACGAGATTGAACCGGTTTAAACCGGATAAAACCGGATTGAACCGGCTTAAACCGGTTTAAACCAGATAAAACCAGATTGAACCGGCTTAAACCGGTTTAAACCGGATAAAACCGGATTGAACCGGTTCAAACCGGTTGAAACCGGATAAAACCGGATTGAACCGTTTCAAACCGGTTGAAACCGGATAAAACCGGAATGAACTGGTTTAAACCGGTTTAAAACGGATAGAACCGGATAGAAACGGTATAAACCGGATAAAACCGGATTGAACCTGTGTAAACCGGTTGAAACCGGATAAAAACGAATTGAAAGGGTATAAACCGGTTTAAGCTGGATAAAACCGGAATGAACCGGCTTAAACTGGTCTAAACTGGATAAAAACCGATTGAACAGGCTTAAACTGGTATAAACAGCATAGAACCGTTTTAAACCGGATAAAACCGGATTGAACTGGTCTAAACCGGATAAAACCGTATTGAACCAGCTTAAACCGGTTTAAATCGGTTAAAACTGGGTTGAATTGGTTTAAACTGGATGAAATCGGATTGAACAGGTTTAAACCGGTTTAAACCGTATAGAACTGGGTAAAACCGGTTGAAACCGGATAAAACCGGAATGATCCGGTTTAAACCGGTTTAAACAGGATAAAACCGGATTGAACTGGTTTATACCGGTTTAAACCGGATAAAACCGGTTTAAACGGGATAAAACCAAATTGAACCAGTTTAATCCGGATAATACCAGATTGAACCGGTTTAAGCCGGATAAAACCGGATTAAACCGGTTTAAACCGGTTTAAACCGGATAGAACCGGATATAACTGGTTGAAACTGGATAAAACCGGACTGAACCGGTTTAAATCAGTTTAACCTGGATAAAACCGGATTGAAGCGGATTAAACCAGTTTATACAGGATAAACCGGATTGAATCGGTTAAAACCGGTTTAAACCGGATAAAACCAGATTGAACCGGTTTAAACCAGTTTCAACCGGATAGAACCGGATAGAACCGATTTAAACCGGATAAAACCGGATTGAAGCGGTTTAAACCGGTTCAAACCGGATAAAACCAGATTGAAACAGTTTAAACCGGATTGAACCGGTTTAAACCGGATAAAACCGGAATGAACTGGTTTAAACCGGTTTAAACAGGAAAAAACGGATTGAACCGGTTTAAACTGGTTAAAACTGATTGAACCGGTTTAAACCGGTTTAAACCGGATAAAACCAGATTGTACCGATTTAAACCGGATAAAAACGGATAGAACCGGTTTAAACCGGTTTAAACCAGATTGAACCGGATAGAACCGGTTTAAACCGTTTAAAACCGGATTGAACTGGTTTAAACCGGTTTAAACCGGTTCAAACCGGATGAAACCGGAATGAACAGGTTTAAACCGTATAAAACCGGATTGAACCGGTTTAAACCGGTTTCAACCGGATAGAACCAGATAGAACCGGATCAAACCGGTTTAAACCGGATAAAACTGGAATGAACTGGTTTAAACCGGGTTAAAACGGATAGAACTGGATAGAAACGGTATAAACCGGATAAAACCGGATTGAACCGGTGTAAACCGGTTGAAACCGGATAAAAACGGATTGAAAGGGTTTAAACCGGTTTAAACTGGATAAAACCGGAATGAACTGGATTAAACAGGTCTAAACCGGATAAAACCCGATTGAACAGGCTTAAACTGGTATAAATAGCATAGAACCGGTTTAAACCGGATAAAACCGGATTGAACTGGTCTAAACCGGACAAAACCGGATTGAACTGGTTTCAAACGGTTTAATCCGGATGAAACAAGATTGAACCGGTTTAAAACGGATAAAACCGGATTGATACAGCTTAAACCGGTTTAAACCGGATAAAACTGGGTTGAATTGGTTTAAACCGGATGAAATCGGATTGAACAGGTTTAAACCGGTTTAAACCGTATAGAACTGGGTAAAACCGGTTGAAACCGGATAAAACCGGAATGAAACGGTTTAAACCGGTTTAAACAGGATAAAACCAGATTGAACTGGTTTATACCGGTTTAAACCGGATAAAACCGGTTTAAACGGGATAAAACCAAATTGAACCAGTTTAATCCGGATAATACCAGATTGAACCGGTTTAAGCCGGATAAAACCGGATTAAACAGGTTTAAACCGGATAGAACCGGATATAACTGGTTGAAACTGGATAAAACCGGACTGAACCGGTTTAAATCAGTTTAACCTGGATAAAACCGGATTTAAGCGGATTAAACCAGTTTATACTGGATAAACCGGATTGAATCGGTTAAAACCGGTTTAAACCGGATAAAACAAGATTGTACCGGTTTAAACCGGATAAAAACGGATAGAACCGGTTTAAACCGGTTTAAACCAGATTGAACCGGATAGAACCGGTTTAAACCGTTTAAAACCGGATTGAAGCGGTTTAAACCGGTTCAAACCGGATAAAACCAGATTGAAACAGTTTAAACCGGATTGAACCGGTTTAAACCGGATAAAACCGGAATGAACTGGTTTAAACCGGTTTAAACAGGAAAAAACGGATTGAACCGGTTTAAACTGGTTAAAACTGATTGAACCGGTTTAAACCGGTTTAAACCGGATAAAACCAGATTGTACCGGTTTAAACCGGATAAAAACGGATAGAACCGGTTTAAACCGGTTTAAACCAGATTGAACCGGATAGAGCCGGTTTAAACCGTTTAAAACCGGATTGAACTGGTTTAAACCGGTTTAAACCGGTTCAAACGGGATGAAACCGGAATGAACCGGTTTAAACCGTATAAAACCGGATTGAACCGGTTTAAACCGGTTTCAACCGGATAGAACCGGATAGAACCGGTTTAAACTGGATAAAACCGGATTGAACCAGCTTAAACCGGTTTAAACCGGATAAAACCGGATTGAACCGGTACAAACCGGTTTAAACCGGATAAAACTGGAGTGAACTGGTTTAAACCGGATAAAACCGGATTGAAACGGTTCAAACCAGTTTAAACCGGATAAAACCGGAATGATCCGGTTTAAACCGGTTTAAACAGGATAAAACCGGATTGAACTGGTTTATACCGGTTTAAACCGGATAAAACCGGTTTAACCGGGATAAAACCAAATTGAACCAGTTTAATCCGGATAATACCAGATTGAACTGGTTTAAACCGGATAAAACCAGATTGAACTGGTTTAAACCGGTTTCAACCGGATAGAACCGGTTTAAACCGGATAAAACCGGATTGAAGCGGTTTAAACCGGTTCAAACCGGATAAAACCAGATTGAAACAGTTTAAACCGGATTGAACCGGTTTAAACCGGATAAAACCGGAATGAACTTGTTTAAACCGGTTTAAACCGGAAAAAACGGATTGAACCGGTTTAAACTGGTTAAAACTGATTGATCCGGATAGAACCGGTTTAAACCGTTTAAAACCGGATTGAACTGGTTTAAACCGGTTTAAACCGGTTCAAACGGGATGAAACCGGAATGAACCGGTTTAAACAGTATAAAACCGGATTGAACCGGTTTAAACCGGTTTCAACCGGATAGAACCAGATAGAACCGGTTTAAACTGGATAAAAGCGGATTGAACTGGTTAAAGCTGGTTAAAGACGGAGAAAACAGGATGGAACCGGCTTAAACCGCTTTAAACCGGAGAAAACCGGATTGAACCGGTTGTAACCGGTATAAACCGGATATAAAAGGATTGAAGCAGTTTAAACCGGTTTAAAACTGATAAAACCGGAAAGAACTGGCCTAAACCTGTTTAAACCTGATAGGACCGGTTTAAACCGGATAAAACCGGATTGAACTGGATTAAACTGGTTTAAACCGGATAGAACGGGTTTAAACTGGATAAAACCGATTGAACCGGTTTAAACCGGTTTAAACCGGATAAAACCAGATTGAACCGGTTTTAATCTGAGAAAACCAAATTGAACTGGTTTAAACCGGTTTCAACCGGATAGAACCGGATAGAACCGGATTAAACTGGATAAAACCGGATTGAACCAGCTTAAACCGGTTTAAACCGGATAAATCCGAATTGAACTTGTTTATACCGGTTTAAACCGTATAAAACCGGTTTAAACGGGATAAAACCAAATTGAACCAGTTTAATCCGGATAATACCAGATTGAACCGGTTTAAGCCGGATAAAACCGGATTAAACCGGTTTAAACCGGTTTAAACTGGATAGAACCGGATATAACTGGTTGAAACTGGATAAAACCGGACTGAACCGGTTTAAATCAGTTTAAACTGGATAAAACCGGATTGAAGCGGATTAAACCAGTTTATACTGGATAAACCGGATTGAATCGGTTAAAACCGGTTTAAACCGGATAAAACCAGATTGTACAGGTTTAAACCGGATAAAAACGGATAGAACCGTTTTAAACCGGTTTAAACCAGATTGAACCGGATAGAACCGGTTTAAACCGTTTAAAACCGGATTGAACTGGTTTAAACCAGTTTAAACCGGTTCAAACGGTATGAAACCGGAATGAACCGGTTTAAACCGTATAAAACCGGATTGAACCGGTTTAAACCGGTTTCAACCGGATAGAACCAGATAGAACCGGTTTAAACTGGATAAAAGCGGATTGAACTGGTTAAAGCTGGTTAAAACCGGAGAAAACAGGATGGGACCGGCTTAAACCGGTTTAAACCGGAGAAAACCGGATTGAACCGGTTGTAACCGGTTTAAACCGGATATAAACGGATTGAAGCAGTTTAAACCAGTTTAAAAACTGATAAAAACGGAATGAACCGGCCTAAACCTGTTTAAACCGATAGGACCGGTTTAAACCGGATAAAACCGGATTGAACTGGATTAAACTGGTTTAAACCGGATAGAACTAGTTTAAACTGGATAAAACCGATTGAACCGGTTTAAACCGGTTTAAACCGGATAAAACCAGATTGAACCGGTTTTAACCTGAGAAAACCGGATTGAACTGGTTTAAACGGGTTTCAACCGGACAGAACCGGTTTAAACTGAATAAAACCGGATTGAACCAGCTTAAACCGGTTTAAACCGGATAAAACCGGATTGAACCGGTACAAACCGGTTTAAACCGGATAAAACCGGAGTGAACTGGTTTAAACCAGATGAAACCGGATTGAAACGGTTCAAACCAGTTTAAACCGGATAAAACCGGATTGAACCGTTTCAAACCGGTTTTAACCGGATAAAACCGGAATGAACCGGTTTAAACCGGATAAAACCGGATTGAACCGGTTTAAACCGGATAAAACAGGATTGAACCGGTTTAAACTGGTTTCAACCGGATAGAACCGGATAGAACCGGATTAAACTGGAGAAAACCGGATTGAACCGGCTTAAACCGGTTTAAACCGGATTGAACCGGTTTAAACCGGATAAAACCGGATTGAACCGGTTCAAACTGGTTTAAACGGGTTAAAACCGGATAAAACCGTTTTAAAGTGGTTTAAACTGGATAAAACCAGATTAAACCGGTTTAAGCCGATTAAAACCGGATTGAACTGGTTTAAACTGGTCTAAACCGGATAAAACCGGATACAACCGGTTTAAACTGGATAAAACCGGATTGAACCGGCTTCAACCGGTTTAAACCGGATAAAAACGGATTGAACCGGTTCAAACTGGTTTAAACCGGATCAAACCAGATTGAACCGGTTTAAACCGGAGAAAACCGGATTGAACCGGCTTAAACCGGTTTAAACCAGATAAAACAGGATTGAACCGGTTCAAACCGGTTTAAACCGGATAAAAACGGAATGAACTGGTTTAAACCGGGTTAAAACGGATAGAACTGGATAGAAACGGTATAAACCGGATAAAACCGGATTTGAACCGGTGTAAACCGGTTGAAACCGGATAAAAACGGATTGAAAGGGTTTAAACCCGTTTAAACTGGATAAAACCGGAATGAACTGGATTAAACAGGTCTAAACCGGATAAAACCCGATTGAACAGGCTAAAACTGGTATAAACAGCATAGAACCGGTTTAAACCGAATAAAACCGGATTGAACTGGTTTTAAACCGGATAAAACTGGATTGATCCGGTTTAATCCGGTTTAAACAGGATAAAACCGGATTGAACTGGTTTATACCGGTTTAAACCAGATATAACCGGTTTAAACGGGATAAAACCAAATTGAACCAGTTTAAAACGGATAATAACAGATTGAACCGGTTTAAGCCGGATAAAACCGGAAAAAACCGGATTGAAGCGGTTTAAACCAGATAAAACCGGATTGAAGCGGTTTAAACCTGTTTAAACCGGATAGAACCGGTTTAAAACGGATAAAACCGGATTGAACCAGTTTAAACCGGTTTAAACCGGATAATACCGGATTGCACCGGTTTAAACTGGTTTAAACAGGATAAAACCGGATTGAACCGGTTCAAACCGGTTTAAAACCGGATAAAACCAAATTGAACCAGTTTAAACCGGATAAAATCAAATTGAACCGGTTTAAAACGGATAAAACCGGATTGAACCAGTTTAAACCCGTTTAAACCAGATGGAAACGAATAGAACCGGTTTAAACCGGATAAAACCTGATTGAACTGGTTTAACGGGTTAAAACAGGATAGAACAGGATAGAACCAGTTTAAACCGATTTAAACAGGACAGAACCGGATAAAACGAGATAAAACCGGATTGAACTGGTTTAAACTGGTTTAAACCGGATAAAACCGGATTGAACCGGTTCAAACTGGTTTAAACCGGATAAAACCGGATTAAACAGTTTTAAAGCGGTCTAAACCGGATAAAACCAGATTGAACCGGTTTAAGCCGATTAAAACCGTATTGAACTGGTTTAAACTGTTCTAAACCGGATGAAACCGGTTTAAAACCGGAAAAAAACCAGATTGAACCGGTTTAAACCAGATAAAACCGGATTGAACTGGTTTAAACTGGTTTCAACCGGATAGAACCGGATAGAACCGGTTTAAACTGGATAAAACAGGATTGAACCGGTTTAAAACCGGATTGAACCGTTTCAAACCAGTTTTAACCGGATAAAACCGGAATGAACCGGTTTAAACCGGATAAAACCGGACGGAACCGGTTTAAAACCGGATAAAACCGGATTGAACTGTTTCAAACCTGTTTAAACCGGATTAAACCGGATTGAACCGGTTTAAACCGGATAAAACCGGATTGAAACGGTTTAAACTGGTTTCAACCGGATAGAACCGGATAGAACCGGTTTAAACTGGATAAAACCGGATTGAACCGGCTTAAACCGGTTTAAACCGGATAAAACCGGATTGAACCGGTTCAAACTGGTTTTAAACCGGATCAAACGAGATTGAACCGGTTTAAACCGGATAAAACCGGATTGAACCGGCTTAAACCGGTTTAAACCAGATAAAACCAGATTGAACCGGCTTTAAACCGGTTTAAACCGGATAAAACCGGATTGAACCGGTTCAAACCGGTTGAAACCGGATAAAACCGGATTGAACCGTTTCAAACCGGTTGAAACCGGATAAAACCGGAATGAACTGGTTTAAACCGGTTTAAAACGGATAGAACCGGATAGAAACGGTATAAACCGGATAAAACCGGATTGAACCTGTGTAAACCGGTTGAAACCGGATAAAAACGAATTGAAAGGGTATAAACCGGTTTAAGCTGGATAAAACCGGAATGAACCGGCTTAAACTGGTCTAAACTGGATAAAAACCGATTGAACAGGCTTAAACTGGTATAAACAGCATAGAACCGTTTTAAACCGGATAAAACCGGATTGAACTGGTCTAAACCGGATAAAACCGTATTGAACCAGCTTAAACCGGTTTAAATCGGTTAAAACTGGGTTGAATTGGTTTAAACTGGATGAAATCGGATTGAACAGGTTTAAACCGGTTTAAACCGTATAGAACTGGGTAAAACCGGTTGAAACCGGATAAAACCGGAATGATCCGGTTTAAACCGGTTTAAACAGGATAAAACCGGATTGAACTGGTTTATACCGGTTTAAAACCGGATAAAACCGGTTTAAACGGGATAAAACCAAATTGAACCAGTTTAATCCGGATAATACCAGATTGAACCGGTTTAAGCCGGATAAAACCGGATTAAACCGGTTTTAAACCGGTTTAAACCGGATAGAACCGGATATAACTGGTTGAAACTGGATAAAACCGGACTGAACCGGTTTAAATCAGTTTAACCTGGATAAAACCGGATTGAAGCGGATTAAACCAGTTTATACAGGATAAACCGGATTGAATCGGTTAAAACCGGTTTAAACCGGATAAAACCAGATTGAACCGGTTTAAACCAGTTTCAACCGGATAGAACCGGATAGAACCGATTTAAAACCGGATAAAACCGGATTGAAGCGGTTTAAACCGGTTCAAACCGGATAAAACCAGATTGAAACAGTTTAAACCGGATTGAACCGGTTTAAACCGGATAAAACCGGAATGAACCTGGTTTAAACCGGTTTAAACAGGAAAAAACGGATTGAACCGGTTTAAACTGGTTAAAACTGATTGAACCGGTTTAAACCGGTTTAAACCGGATAAAACCAGATTGTACCGATTTAAACCGGATAAAAACGGATAGAACCGGTTTAAACCGGTTTAAACCAGATTGAACCGGATAGAACCGGTTTAAAACCGTTTAAAACCGGATTGAACTGGTTTAAACCGGTTTAAACCGGTTCAAACCGGATGAAACCGGAATGAACAGGTTTAAACCGTATAAAACCGGATTGAACCGGTTTAAAACCGGTTTCAACCGGATAGAACCAGATAGAACCGGATCAAACCGGTTTAAACCGGATAAAACTGGAATGAACTGGTTTAAACCGGGTTAAAACGGATAGAACTGGATAGAAACGGTATAAACCGGATAAAACCGGATTGAACAGGTGTAAACCGGTTGAAACCGGATAAAAACGGATTGAAAGGGTTTAAAACCGGTTTAAACTGGATAAAACCGGAATGAACTGGATTAAACAGGTCTAAACCGGATAAAACCCGATTGAACAGGCTTAAACTGGTATAAATAGCATAGAACCGGTTTAAACCGGATAAAACCGGATTGAACTGGTCTAAACCGGACAAAACCGGATTGAACTGGTTTCAAACGGTTTAATCCGGATGAAACAAGATTGAACCGGTTTAAAACGGATAAAACCGGATTGATACAGCTTAAACCGGTTTAAAACCGGATAAAACTGGGTTGAATTGGTTTAAACCGGATGAAATCGGATTGAACAGGTTTAAACCGGTTTAAACCGTATAGAACTGGGGTAAAACCGGTTGAAACCGGATAAAACCGGAATGAAACGGTTTAAACCGGTTTAAACAGGATAAAACCAGATTGAACTGGTTTATACCGGTTTAAACCGGATAAAACGGTTTAAACGGGATAAAACCAAATTGAACCAGTTTAATCCGGATAATACCAGATTGAACCGGTTTAAGCCGGATAAAACCGGATTAAACAGGTTTAAACCGGATAGAACCGGATATAACTGGTTGAAACTGGATAAAACCGGACTGAACCGGTTTAAATCAGTTTAACCTGGATAAAACCGGATTTAAGCGGATTAAACCAGTTTATACTGGATAAACCGGATTGAATCGGTTTAAAACCGGTTTAAACCGGATAAAACCAGATTGTACCGGTTTAAACCGGATAAAAACGGATAGAACCGGTTTAAACCGGTTTAAACCAGATTGAACCGGATAGAACCGGTTTAAAACCGTTTAAAACCGGATTGAAGCGGTTTAAACCGGTTCAAACCGGATAAAACCAGATTGAAACAGTTTAAACCGGATTGAACCGGTTTAAACCGGATAAAACCGGAATGAACTGGTTTAAACCGGTTTAAACAGGAAAAAACGGATTGAACCGGTTTAAACTGGTTAAAACTGATTGAACCGGTTTAAACCGGTTTAAAACCGGATAAAACCAGATTGTACCGGTTTAAACCGGATAAAAACGGATAGAACCGGTTTAAAACCGGTTTAAACCAGATTGAACCGGATAGAGCCGGTTTAAACCGTTTAAAACCGGATTGAACTGGTTTAAACCGGTTTAAACCGGTTCAAACGGGATGAAACCGGAATGAACCGGTTTAAACCGTATAAAACCGGATTGAACCGGTTTAAACCGGTTTCAACCGGATAGAACCGGATAGAACCGGTTTAAACTGGATAAAACCGGATTGAACCAGCTTAAACCGGTTTAAACCGGATAAAACCGGATTGAACCGGTACAAACCGGTTTAAACCGGATAAAACTGGAGTGAACTGGTTTAAACCGGATAAAACCGGATTGAAACGGTTCAAACCAGTTTAAACCGGATAAAACCGGAATGATCCGGTTTAAACCGGTTTAAACAGGATAAAACCGGATTGAACTGGTTTATACCGGTTTAAACCGGATAAAACCGGTTTAACCGGGATAAAACCAAATTGAACCAGTTTAATCCGGATAATACCAGATTGAACTGGTTTAAACCGGATAAAACCAGATTGAACTGGTTTAAACCGGTTTCAACCGGATAGAACCGGTTTAAACCGGATAAAACCGGATTGAAGCGGTTTAAACCGGTTCAAACCGGATAAAACCAGATTGAAACAGTTTAAACCGGATTGAACCGGTTTAAACCGGATAAAACCGGAATGAACTTGTTTAAACCGGTTTAAACCGGAAAAAACGGATTGAACCGGTTTAAACTGGTTAAAACTGATTGATCCGGTTTAAACCGGTTTAAACCGGATAAAACCAGATTGTACCGGTTTAAACCGGATAAAAACGGATAGAACCGGTTTAAACCGGTTTAAAACCAGATTGAACCGGATAGAACCGGTTTAAACCGTTTAAAACCGGATAGAACCGGTTTAAACCGGTTTAAACCGGTTCAAACCGGATGAAACCCGGAATGAACAGGTTTAAACCGTATAAAACCGGATTGAACCGGTTTAAACCGGTTTCAACCGGATAGAACCAGATAGAACCGGTTCAAACCGGTTTTAAACCGGATAAAACCGGAATGAACTGGTTTAAACCGGGTTCAAACGGATAGAACTGGATAGAAACGGTATAAACCGGATAAAACCAGATTGAACCGGTGTAAACTGGTTTGAAACCGGATAAAAACGGATTGAAAGGGTTTAAACCCGTTTAAACTGGATAAAACCGGAATGAACTGGATTAAACAGGTCTAAACCGGATAAAACCCGATTGAACAGGCTTAAACTGGTATAAATAGCATAGAACCGGTTTAAACCGGATAAAACCGGATTGAACTGGTCTAAACCGGTTTAAACCATATAGAACTGGGTAAAACCGGCTGAAACCGGATAAAACCGGAATGAAACGGTTTAAACCGGTTTAAACAGGATAAAACCGGATTGAACTGGTTTATACCGGTTTAAACCGGATAAAACCGGTTTAAACGGGATAAAACCAAATTGAACCAGTTTAATCCGGATAATACCAGATTGAACCGGTTTAACCCGGATAAAACCGGATTAAACCGGTTTAAACTGGTTTAAAACCGGATAGAACCGGATATAACTGGTTGAAACTGGATAAAACCGGACTGAACTGGTTTAAATCAGTTTAAACTGGATAAAACCGGATTTAAGCGGATTAAACCAGTTTATACTGGATAAACCGGATTGAATCGGTTAAAACCGGTTTAAACCGGATAAAACCAGATTGTACCGGTTTAAACCAGATAAAAACGGATAGAACCGGTTTAAAACCGGTTTAAACCAGATTGAACCGGATAGAACCGGTTTAAACCATTTAAAACCGGATTGAACTGGTGAACCGGTTTAAACCGGTTTCAACCGGATAGAACTGGATAGAACCCGTTTAAACCGGATAAAACCGGATTGAAGCGTTTAAACTGGTTAAAACCGCATAAAACCAGATTGAAACGGTTTAAACCGGATTGAAACGGCTTAAACCGGATAAAAGTGGAATGAACTAGTTTAAACCGGTTTAAACCGGAAAAAACGGATTGAACCGGTTTAAACTGGATAAAACTGGATAGAACCGGTTTAATCCGGTTTAAACCAGATAAAAACCGATTGAACCGGTTTAAACCGGTTTAAACCGGATAAAACCGGATTGAAGCGGTTTTAAACCGGTTTAAACCGGATTGAAGCGGTATAAACCGGTTTAAACCGGATAGAACCGGTTTAAACCGGATAAAACCGGATTGATTCGGTTTAAACCGGATAAAACCGGATTGAACCGGTTTAAACCGGCTTAAACCAGATAGAACCAGATAGAACCGGTTTAAACCGGATAAAACTGGATTGAACCGGTTTTAAACCGGTTTAAAGCGGATAAAACCGGATTGAACTGGTATAAAACGGTTTAAACCGGATAGAACCGGATAGAACCGGTTTAAACCGGATAAAACCGGATTGAAGCGGTTTAAACCGGTTTAAACCGGATAAAACCGGATTGAAGCGGATTAAACCGTTTGAAACCGGATAGAACCGGTTTAAACCGGATAGAACCGGTTTAAACCGGATAGAACCTGTTTAAACCGGATAGAACCGGTTTAAACCGGATAGAACCCGTTTAAACAGGATTGAACCAGTTTAAACCGGTTTAAACCGGATAAAACTGGATTGAACTGGTTTAAACCGGTTTCAACTGGATAGAACCGGATAGAACCGGTTTAAACTGGATAAAACCGGATTGAACCAGCTTAAACCGGTTTAAACCGGATAAAACCGGATTGAACTGGTTTAAACCGGATAAAACTGGATTGATCCGGTTTAATTCGGTTTAAACAGGATAAAACCGGATTGAACAGGTTTATACCGGTTTAAACCAGATAAAACCGGTTTAAAACGGGATAAAACCAAATTGAACCAGTTTAAACCGGATAATAACAGATTGAACCGGTTTAAGCCGGATAAAACCGGATAAAACCGGATTGAAGCGGTATAAACCGGATAAAACCGGATTGAAGCGGTTTACACCGGTTTAAAGTGGTTAGAACCGGTTTAAAACGGATAAAACCTGATTGAACCAGTTTAAACCGGTTTAAACGGATAATACCGGATTGAACCGGTTTAAACCGGATAAAACCGGATTGAAGCTGTTTAAACCGGTTTAAACCGGATAGAACAGGTTTAAACCGTTTAAACCGGATAAAACCGGATTGCACCTTTTTAAACCGGTTTAAACCGGATAGAAGCGGTTTAAACCGGTTTAAAACCGGATAGAAGCGTTTAAACCGGTTTAAAACGGATAGAACCGGTTTAAACCGGATAAAACCGGATTGAACAAGTTTAAACCGGATAAAACCGGATAGAACCGGTTTAAACCTGTTTAAACCGGATAAAACCGGATTGAACCGGTTTAAACTGGTTTAAACACGATAAAACCGGATTGAACCGGTTTAAACCGGTTTAAACCAGATAGAAACGGATAGAACCGGTTTAAACCAGATAGAACAGGATAGAACCGGTTTAAAACCGGATAAAACCGGATTGAACCGGTTTTAACCGGTTTAAAGCGGATAAAACCGGATTGAACCAGTTTAAACCGGATAAAACCGGATTGAACCAGTTTAAACCGGTTTCAACCGGATAGAACCGGATAGGACCGGTTTAAACTGGATAAAACCGGATTGAACCTGTTTAAATCGGTTTAAACTGGAGAAAACCGGATTGAACAGATTTAAACCGGATAAAACCGGAATGACCCGGTTTAAACCGGTTTAAACCGGATAAAACCGGATTGAACCGGTTCAAACCGGTTTAAACCGGATAAAACCAAATTGAACCAGTTTAAACGGATAAAATCAAATTGAACCGGTTTAAAAACGGATAAAACCGGATTGAACCAGTTTAAACCCGTTTAAACCAGATGGAAACGAATTGAACTGGTTTAAACGGATAAAACCGGATTGAACTGGTTTAACGGGTTAAAACAGGATAGAACAGGATAGAACCAGTTTAAACCGATTTAAACAGGACAGAACCGGATAAAACGAGATAAAACCGGATTGAACCGGTTTAAACTGGTTTCAACCGGATAAAACCGGATTGAAACGGTTCAAACTGGTTTAAACCAGATAAAACCGGATTAAACCATTTTAAAGCGGTGTAAACCGGATAAAACCAGATTGAACCGGTTTAAGCCGATTAAAACCGTATTGAACTGGTTTAAACTGGTCTAACCCGGATGAAACCGGTTTAAACCGGATAAAACCAGATTGAACCGGTTTAAACCAGATAAAACCGGATTGAACTGGTTTAAACTGGTTTCAACCTGATAGAACCGGATAGAACCGGTTTAAACTGGATAAAACAGGATTGAACCGGTTTAAACCGGATAAAACCGGATTGAACCGTTTCAAATCGGTTTTAACCGGATAAAACCGGAATGAACCGGTTTAAACCGGATAAAACCGGACGGAACCGGTTTAAACCGGATAAAACCGGATTGAACTGTTTCAAACCTGTTTAAAACGGATTAAACCGGATTGAACCGGTTTAAACCGGATAAAATCGGATTGAACCGGTTTAAACTGGATTCAACCGGATAGAACCGGATAGAACCCGTTTAAACTGGATAAAACCGGATTGAACCGGCTTAAACCGGTTTAAACCGGATAAAACCGGATTGAACCGTTTCAAACCGGTTGAAACCGGATAAAACCGGATTGAACCGTTTCAAACCGGTTGAAACCGGATAAAACCGGAATGAACTGGTTTAAACCGGTTTAAAACGGATAGAACCGGATAGAAACGGTATAAACCGGATAAAACCGGATTGAACCGGTGTAAACCGGTTGAAACCGGATAAAAACGGATTGAAAGGTTTTAAACCGGTTTAAGCTGGATAAAACCGGAATGAACCGGCTTAAACAGGTCTAAACTGGATAAAACCCGATTGAACAGGCTTAAACTGGTATAAACAGCATAGAACCGGTTTAAACCGGATAAAACCGGATTTAACTGGTCTAAACCGGACAAAACCGGATTGAACTGGTTTCAAACGGTTTAAGCCGGATAAAACCGGATTAAACCGGTTTAAACTGGATAGAACCGGATATAACTGGTTGAAACTGGATAAAACCGGACTGAACCGGTTTAAATCAGTTTAAACTGGATAAAACCGGATTGAAGCGGATTAAACCAGTTTATACTGGATAAACCGGATTGAATCGCTTAAAACCGGTTTAAACCGGATAAAACCAGATTGAACCGGTTTAAACCGGTTTCAACCGGATAGAACCAGATAGAACCGGTTTAAACCGGATGAAACCAGATTGAAGCGGTTTAAACCGGTTCAAACCGGATAAAACCAGATTGAAACAGTTTAAACCGGATTGAACCGGTTTAAACCGCATAAAACCGGAATGAACTGGTTTAAACCGGTTTAAAACCGGAAAAAACGGATTGAACCGGTTTAAACCGGTTAAAACTGATTGAACCGGTTTAAACCGGTTTAAACCGGATAAAACCAGATTGTACCGGTTTAAACTGGATAAAAACGGATAGAACCGTTTTAAACCGGTTTAAACCAGATTGAACCGGATAGAACCGGTTTAAACCGTTTAAAACCGGATTGAACTGGTTTAAACCGGTTTAAAACCGGTTCAAACGGGATGAAACCGGAATGAACCGGTTTAAACCGTATAAAACCGGATTGAACCGGTTTAAACCGGTTTCAACCGGATAGAACCAAATAGAACCGGTTTAAACTGGATAAAAGCGGATTGAACTGGTTAAAGCTGGTTAAAACCGGAGAAAACAGGATGGAACCGGTTGCAACCGGTTTAAACCGGATATAAACGGATTGAAGCAGTTTAAACCGGTTTAAAACTGATAAAACCGGAATGAACCGGCCTAAACCTGTTTAAACCCGATAGGACCGGTTTAAACCGTATAAAACCGGATTGAACCGGTTTAAACCGGTTTCAACCGGATAGAACCAGATAGAACCGGTTCAAACCGGTTTAAACCGGATAAAACCGGAATGAACTGGTTTAAACCGGGTTCAAACGGATAGAACTGGATAGAAACGGTATAAACCGGATAAAACCAGATTGAACCGGTGTAAACTGGTTGAAACCGGATAAAAACGGATTGAAAGGGTTTAAACCGGTTTAAACTGGATAAAACCGGAATGAACTGGATTAAACAGGTCTAAACCGGATAAAACCCGATTGAACAGGCTTAAACTGGTATAAATAGCATAGAACCGGTTTAAACCGGATAAAACCGGATTGAACTGGTCTAAACCGGACAAAACCGGATTGAACTGGTTTCAAACGGTTTAATCCGGATGAAACAAGATTGAACCGGTTTAAAACGGATAAAACTGGATTGATACAGCTTAAACCGGTTTAAACCGGATAAAACTGGGATGAATTGGTTTAAACCGGATGAAATCGGATTGAACAGGTTTAAACCGGTTTAAATCATATAGAACTGGGTAAAACCGGTTGAAACCGGATAAAACCGGAATGAAACGGTTTAAACCGGTTTAAACCGGATAGAACCGGATATAACTGGTTGAAACTGGAAAAAACCGGACTGAACCGGTTTAAATCAGTTTAAACTGGATAAAACCGGATTTAAGCCGATTAAACCAGTTTATACTTGATAAACCGGATTGAATCGGTTAAAACCGGTTTAAACCGGATAAAACCAGATTGTACTGGTTTAAACCGGATAAAAACGGATAGAACCAGTTTAAACCGGTTTAAACCAGATTGAACCGGATAGAACCGGTTTAAACCGTTTAAAACCGGATTGAACTGGTTTAAACCGGTTTAAACCGGTTCAAACGGGATGAAACCGGAATGAACTGGTTTCAACCGTATAAAACCGGATTGAACCGGTTTAAACCGGTTTCAACCGGATAGAACCAGATAGAACCGGTTTAAACTGGATAAAAGCGGATTGAACTGGTTAAAGCCGGTTAAAAACGGAGAAAACAGGATGGAACCGGCTTAAACCGCTTTAAACCGGAGAGGAGAAAACCGGATTGAACCGGTTGTAACCGGTTTAAACCGGATATAAACGGATTGAAGCAGTTTAAACCGGTTTAAAACTGATAAAACCGGAAAGAACCGGCCTAAACCTGTTTAAACCTGATAGGACCGGTTTAAACCGGATAAAACCGGATTGAACTGGATTAAACTGGTTTAAACCGGATAGAACTGGTATAAACTGGATAAAACCGATTGAACCGGTTTAAACCGGTTTAAACCGGATAAAACCAGATTGAACCGGTTTTAACCTGAGAAAACCGGATTGAACTGGTTTAAACCGGTTTCAACCGGATAGAACCGGATAGAACCGGATTAAACTGGATAAAACCGGATTGAACCAGCTTAAACCGGTTTAAACCGGATAAAACCGGATTGAACCGGTACAAACCGGTTTAAACCGGATAAAACCGGAGTGAACTGGTTTAAACCGGATAAAACCGGATTGAAACGGTTCAAACCAGTTTAAACCGGATAAAACCAGAATGAACAGGTTTAAACCGGATAAAACCGGACTGAACCAGTTTAAACCGGATAAAACCGGATTGAACCGTTTCAAACCGGTTTAAACCGGATAAAACCGGATTGAACCGGTTTAAACCGGATAAAACCGGATTGAACCGGTTTAAACTGGTTTCAACCGGATAGAACCGGATAGAACCGGTTTAAACTGGATAAAACCGGATTGAACCGGCTTAAACTGGTTTCAACCAGATAGAACCGGATAGAACCTGTTTAAACTGGATAAAACCGGAATGAACTGGTTTAAACCGGATAATACCAGATTGAACCGGTTTAACCCGGATAAAACCGGATTAAACCGGTTTAAACCGGTTTAAACCGCTTCAATCCGGTTTTATCCGGTTTAAACCGGTTCTATCCTGTTCTATCTGGTTTAAACCGGTTCTATCCGTTTCTATCTGGTTTAAACCGGTTTAAACCGGTTCAATCCGGTTTTATCGTGTTTAAACCAGTTTAAACCGGTTCAATCCGGTTTTATCCGGTTTAAACAGGTTTAAACCGGTTCTATCCGGTTTTATCCGGTTTAAACTTGTTCAATCCGGTTTTATCCGGTTTAAACCGGTTCTATCCGTTTTAAACCGGTTTAAACCGCTTCTATCCGGTTTAAACCGGTTTAAACCGCTTCTATCCGGTTTAAACCGGTTTAAAAAGGTGCAATCCGGTTTTATCCGGTTTAAACGGGTTTAAACCGGTTCTATCCGGTTTAAACCGGTTTAAACAGCTTCAATCCGGTTTTATCCGGTTTAAACCGGTTCAATCCGGTATTATCCGGTTTAAACCGGTTTAAACTGGTTCAATCAGGTTTTATCCGTTTTAAACCGGTTCTAACCACTTTAAACCGGTGTAAACCGCTTCAATCCGGTTTTATCCGGTTTATACCGCTTCAATCCGGTTTTATCCGGTTTTATCCGGCTTAAACCGGTTCAATCTGTTATTATCCGGTTTAAACTGGTTCAATTTGGTTTTATCCCGTTTAAACCGGTTTTATCTGGTTTAAACCGGTATAAACCTGTTCAATCCGGTTTTATCCTGTTTAAACCGAATTAAACCGGATCAATCCAGTTTTATCCGGTTTAAACCAGTTCAATCCGGTTTTATCCGGTTTAAACCGGTTTAAGCTGGTTCAATCCGGTTTTATCCAGTTTAAACCGGTTCTATCCGGTTCTATCCAGTTGAAACCGGTTTAAACCAGTTCAATCCGGTTTTATCCGGTTTAAACCGGTTTAAACTGGTTCAATCCTGTTTAAACGGGTTCTATCCGGTTTAAACCGGTTCTAT